>NC_054536.1:69266143-69566143 GCF_017654505.1 Polyodon spathula
GTGCCTGTGACAGAGATCGATGATTCTTGGTGTTAGATCTCACTCCAGACCTGCGAGGTTGCTGTTTAAAGGGAGCAGAGTACCCTGGACTGGATGGCCCGACAGTTCATTCCCAGGGTTAGGTGGAAGTCGACTATCTAGGAAGGGGACGGAGCTATAGTACACAAAATCATTGACCCGGACGGGAGGCAATGTGGCATCCGCGGACTGGAGGAGCGGGTGCACTAGTTAACCAAGGTGTCATGGTTGAAGGTATTTAAGGGGACGTAGTGATGTGAATGGATAAAAACTGGTAACTAAAAGGAGAACTGTGCTGTGATACTTTTGAGTGTTTGTTTTGTCGTTATTAAATACTGTTTGTTATTTAGACGGCTAACATGATCCAGAGATGTCACCAAAGGCCAGCACTAAACCCGGATCAACATCACTGCACTTTGTTTCACCAAGGACTGTATATTCACAATGAGCACTAGAGCACACACTGTGGACTTGTGTATGTGTCCATCACGTGTGGGTGAATAAGAACGGGACTGTTTATTATTTGAGAACCAACTGTGGATTTAAACCGAACAATACACACCGATGTATTGCCTGTTAACATTGTTTATTATTTACTGCTGTTACGCCATCAGGCAATTAGATTACAAACACCACTGCACATGGATTATCTTTGTCTGTCTGATTATTAATCATCTGCACACTGTTAATCACTTTGCCACAGTTCCTAATGAGCTATTAATGTAAAACTTAGACTATTGCACTTTCATTGTGCATCAGTATATAGTGCATCACCAGGAAACACTATTTATGGACTAATTATTATGGACTAACAAATTATTGTTAGGTTACATGACTATATTTACTTTAAAATTTATGTTAGTAATGCTATTCTACAGCCTACAGCTATTGGAAATATATATAGAATGTTTTGGTTGAGACATAATAAAAAAAAAATAAAAAACATAATTATGAACATAACTTAGATCTTTCATTTAAAATTTTCATCAAAGAAACTACAAAATGACATTGTAAAAGTCTACCAGAAAATAGTAGTACAGGTTTCATTCGACTTTATGAAGCAAAATTAGTTAAGTCTATAGGGCGATGCAAAACTTCTGGCCACAGCTGTACGTTCATTATTTCTTAATGTAATACTGCTACAGAAATTCTACTTTAAAATTCCAATCCAACCTAATTACTCAAAGTCATGAGTTTTGTCACTTTCCTTCCGTTTGCAGAGGTATAAAATGAATACAGCATTTCTGTTGGGGCGTACACCAAAGAGATAATCTGTGCAAGAATCACCTGGGAACAATTATCTAAACCTGGGGTCAAAGTTAGA
Organism: Polyodon spathula; assembly: GCF_017654505.1. Lineage (NCBI taxonomy): Eukaryota > Metazoa > Chordata > Actinopteri > Acipenseriformes > Polyodontidae > Polyodon > Polyodon spathula. The sequence goes on from NC_054536.1 coordinate 69,267,486, forward strand.
TATGACCTGAAGAGTTTTCATATTACTATCATCTGTGTTACTTCCGCTGTGCATTCTCTTTGGCTTGTTTTTTACCCTGAGCAATTTGTTACCCTTGCTCAATTTATCAAGATGCAAATCCAGTGCCATTATCCCAGTTACAAGGTGTCACATATTGGAGATGCATAAGCAAGAAATCTAAGCGCTCATGCCCAATTAATACCTAGATGCTTCAGCAGGTTAAGACAGCACTACTCTAATGTTCTTACCATCTGGGGATGTTATTAATGTATGATCTTTGTACACCCTTGAATCGCGACTTGCTTTTGATTGCACAAGTTGAATAATGCTCTCATTCTAACATGGCAAGTGCACAAGCTGCTGAAAATGTGTTCAATGAAAACAACAAAAGCCCTGTAACTCCATGCAACAGCAAACACTCTGCAACTCCATGCAACAGCAAAAGCTCTGCAACTCCATGCAACAGCAAAAGCTGTGTCCTTCTGCTTACAGCATAGTTTGTAGCTGCTTGACCACTGCCATGTATTTCTAATCATACAGTCCTCATACTCAGCAATCAAACACAGAGAATGGAAAATTATGAAAAATGTACAGTACTGTTAATTCAGCTTTTGCTGTTTTGGCAAGTAGACTGTACACAAGTTTCAGACAGACAATTTAGTGTCCCAATCTGAGAAGATTATTATTCCATTTATTTATTTTTTTTTTTTAAATTATTATTTCACAGACTGTGTCTGTTAAAATATAGCAGCTGAAACTGATTAGTAAGGATGCTGCTAGGGCAAACTAACTCTTCAATGCCCATTTTCCACTGGCACAAGATGGCACAGTGCTGTACATTTCCACTGGCCTTTTTGAAGGTGCACATTGGAACTAGGCTATGCATCTGTCTCTGTGCACTATTAATAACAAAGTATAGTTACTATACCATAGAACACACCTATAACATGATTGCTGTCATGATTATCAATGAACCGCCTACTTTAAAACATTCATCTATCAACTTTCCATACTGACAAATACATGCTATGCACAAGTTAACCCAGTTAGTATACAGTAGTAACTATAAATGTCATGCCCTGTGTCACAACAAAGTGGGATATCAGATAAACAGACACACTGGCTGGAGACATGCAGCAGTTAAGGCCACCAGAAAATTGTGTATGTGAACTTTTTTCACAGAGATACTATTGTACTGTACTGTAGTGTAGTAAACTAACACATGTTTACATTACATTATTTTCAGTTGGAACAGCAGTTTCCAAGATACAACCTTAAATGCTGTAACAAATCATGTCACTACTACAATAAAAAGTATATCATCCAATAACGTACAATTCATATGGTCCTTGCATCTCAAGCTGGCATGTCGCAGAATTCTGTTGAAATATTCCCCATGGTTTACTGAAATATGCTACCAGAGTAGATTTAATAAATTTAATCTGATTCTTTACATCAAAGGCAATTTTATTTGCGATTTATTTTTTTTAGTCCCCCATAGAACCATGATACTGCTACATAACAGATTAAAAAACAACATGCTACCATGCTTCCTACTCGATCATATTCCTACTGTCAGCTGATTAGAATTGTAAGGTAGAAATTAAGCTTTCTAGGATAGGGTATCGGTTTTTATTATTATTTGGCAAAATTGGTTATTTTTCAGTTATTAAAAATAACGTTTAACCTTTAACTGTTAACCTTGCTGCATCCATTATTCGCAGCAGCCTTGAAGGAAAAATGACGCTGAGAACTGTGACTGCTGTCCCTTTGATCCCTCGGGGGCGGGGTCACGATTGCGTCACAGGCTCAAAGAGCAGCTTTGATATAGAATACTCAGGATTCGGGTCTTTAGGAGGTAAATACCCATTCAGTGATGGTTACATTTCTATTTCAGGGAACCAGGGTTATGATAATAACCTAAGATTCCCTTTCAAGTATTAAATGTAACCATTACCTAATGGGTGAGTATACCAAACTGTTGCAAGGACAATGTTGCAGAAAACTTGGATGCCACCCTTAACTCTCTAATCTAAGTCTGTAGGATATAATAAAGGTATGGGGAGTAGCCCACACCACTGCATTGTAAATGTCCTTGACAGATGCACCCTGGAATAAAGCCTACAAAGTTGCCGTGCCCCTGGAAGAATGTGCCTTCGCAATGGTGATGCTAAAATAGATGGTCGCCAAAAAGACATTGAGATACTGTGGTTACAATTGTAAACAACAATAACAACAACAATCTGAAGCAAGTATCTCGATGCTGCCCAAAGCTGCTGAGCCCAGAAGCGGCTCTTACTGCATGTGTGCTGAGCACCACATTGCAGACAGGCCTGTGCGTGGTATCTGTAAAACACAGAAATAACACAATGAGAAAATCTCTCTCAACAAAAAACAGTAATATAATATAAAATGTCTCGTACGGTGCTAATTAGCAAAAACGAGAACGAAAATAAGCTCCAGCTGGGGGAGAGCACAAAGTCAGCTGACTTATGTTGCTGGGTCCCTGGGAAGGAGAAACTCAAGCCTCTAGCTTCACGTGGGGCAAAATGCCGCAGCGGGACGTAACTAGCAACAGGCTGTAGTGCACATAAATATGTGTGAATAGAAAAACTATTAGAGCAATTTATTAAATTATCACATGCAAACTGTGTAAAAACATATAAAATGGTAAATATGTACAGATATAAGCAACAACGTACTTATCTATACAAGGATATCCAATGAGGCCAGTCTTGAAAGGAAAAATGGCGCAGAGATCTGTGACTTCAGTTCTTTTGATCCCTCAGGGGCGGGGTCACGACTGCATCACAGGCTCAAAGAGCAGCTTTGGTATAAAGTGTTCAGGATTTGGGTCTTTAAGAGGTAAACACCCATTCAGTAATGGTTAAAATGTCATACCTGAAAGGGAACCATCACTCAAACACATCCATTTTCAGTTTCTATAATACACTGCAGTAATTAATCTTGGCATACAAGAAGTTATTTACATGTTTTCCTAAAATTAAACACAATTATTATTTACAATAACCTTTTTTGATTTATCACTGAATAAATCTATAACGCCATAAAAACTAACTGGCGATGCCATGTTGCTGTTTTTTTTTTTTTTTTGGTTTGTGGTCGTTAAGCCCGTTACTAAGCAAATGATGCATTGACATATATTACGTAGTGCACTAAATTTCCGATTGGTCAGTTGCAATATCTTTGCACACTACTCGCCTTCTGAAAACCGTTTTCTTTATGTAGAAAGAGAGTAATGAATGATTGACATTGTTTAAAATATGTAGCCAAAACCCACGTTTATCAGTTTAAAAGCGAAACCAAATATTCTCAGGTGTGTTTTTTCAGTTATTAATCGTTTAAAAAACAAAAACTTCAGGCCCTAATGGTCAAGTTGCTTGTGTCAGAGCAAAGCTTCCACAACAAAAGCAGCAGTTTTTTGCTGAAATTGCTAGTAATGATGGCAAATCATGCTCTAAGCAGAAACAATAGAGAGTTATTCAGAACACATACAATAGTACTTTTTTCATTGATACTATACTGCATTCATTTTCCATTGAAAACCTGTGATATGGCAGCAACCTCATTGTCTTACTTGAGATGGGACGACACCATTGTATATTTAATAAAACAAAGGAAAAAAAAAGTTGAATACAGTTATCCATGGAACAGTTACCAAGGTATATCTAACTGATCAGCAAATTAGGTATTAGTAGAGGGTGACATAGCCCTGTTGCAGTTCAGATGTATAGAGTAAAACAGATGTACAATCTGAGAAAGAGCGCCCTAAGTTCTGAGGCGACATTTCTTGAAATTGTTCCAAAAGCTTTTTCTGCCTTCACTGATTCAGTACAACTTTACAGTACATACTATAGAAAAACATATCTTTAGGGCTCAGAATTTTTGAGCAATAAAATAATAATTATCTTCAAAGGAGTTTTTTTTCTCTCACTTTTTAAATATGTTTCCTTTTCAACTACTACCTCATTACCATTTTTATTTTAATTTTAAAATGCTCTGTGCAGTAATAACATTTTACATAAAAGTTTCTATAAAATTAAGTGTATCTGTGCAGTTGGTTTCAGCTGTCTACTGATGGCAGCAGTCATGCATGCTATTAAGCCTTGCTTGCCACAGTTTTTGCTATTAGTGAAGGGAGTTTTATGAAACTACAATAGACTGGTCAGCATTTGGAGGATAATCTGTAGGCAGATAGAAATTGCAACTTTACCTGAGGCAAGAACACTGCCTGATGATTACCTCAAAGCTTTGGCTGAAAAATTACAAGGTAAAGTCTTATTGTGGAATTGGAACTCTTGTCAGACAATCGACCGTTCTTTATATATATATATATATAATATATATATATATATATATATATAATAATAATTATATATATATATATATTCCCCAATTTATGCATCCCTACTGTAGCCCTCATCCAAATTGTGTTATAGTACAGTCATAATACATACATAAGTAGTAATGACACAAATTAGCCAATACCTGGAATCCAATTTATTCAGCCTTAGTTCCATTAGAACAGTTGGCAGGGGTTTGTTTGCCAGGTGCTCTGGAGTCATGACTGAGATCTGGAGAACAGACTGCAGTTTTCCAACCCCCACTTCCTGTTTGCCTCCAACAGAATTTAAAGATCTTGCAGATGTGTCGTTCTGTGGCCTACTATCAGTGGCATGTTTTCTATTTTTATGTTCAATCCCTTAGTGATCACAAACACTGCTTTCAAAATAAATAAAATTAACAGAGCTTAATCCAGGTTTGGGGACTGTAATTGTGAATGACTGCTTAGGGTCACTTTTAAAACTGTTTTCAAGTGTCAATCTTAACTTATTTTTTAATTTGTATTTTCTCCCTGCCTTTATTGCCAGCTGAGAATTATGATTTCCGCTCTGCCCTAAATTTCTTTCAAGGGATCATGTAACACCTGTGATTTCCGCAAGCCTTGTAGAAAGCATGTGAAGTTTAGAAGGAGCTGACAGCTCTTTGATTTGCTTAGATTATCCGATGGAATTTGAAAGAAACTAATTTGGATGTTGCTTGATGTAAAGGCCAGACAACAGTGGGATAAAGCATATGGAGTTAATCATACCACAGTAGCTTTAAAAGTTTCATAACGCTATGGTAACTGCAATCAATTGACCTCCATGGTGGAAAACTTTATTAAATGCCACAGGCACAACCATACCTGACTTATGATCAAACCAAAACACCCTACAAATCTCAAATGGGGATTTTTAAAAATCATTAAATACTGTTTGTGTTTTGGTAAGGATGCTTGAAAACCTTGCATATATTCTCCAAGTGCTTTAATGGGTTTGCCAGTCTTTTTCTGCTTTGTACCCTGATGAGGGCAATTTTGGGCTGAAACGCGTCGTTTTTGGATGTGTGTTTAATCAGTGAAGTATTTTTTGATGCGTGATTTGCAGGGTTTCTTCCTTTTATTTTGGTGTTGCTTTTGGGCCCAATGCACCATTTGTTTTTTATGATGTTGAGCTAGTTCTTATCTGTTTTGTAGTATCTATTACATATACATAAAAGACATGTCAACATGTTTTTTAATATTGCTTTGAACTAATTTACAAAGAACATTTTACTCATATATTACTATATATTAACAGAAAGATTTTACGTTGACATTATACATACATTTTATATATATATATATATATATATATATATATATATATAATATAATATATATATATATATATATAATATACACATAAATAAATAAATAAACCAACTACATTTTCTATAAAACATATGGCAGCTGTTAAAAACAATACTGAGGATTTAAAAATGATTTATAGTAGGTTTCCAGATTAAATTCTAACCTTAAATAGAAGTGGCAATTTGTTTTGCAGAGGGGTAAATCCTTTCATACATCTATCTCCTTAAAGGGTACTGTAATGTTAGGCAGGATGGAGACATTGTGTAGCCCAAAGTTTTACAATTTATATTTTAAAAATCAGGCTTGGTGCAGACATTGGTGCTGAAACTTGCCTTACAGTTGGCCCTCCAGATAAGGTTTTGAATCGTGGAGTAATTTATTCTCCAATTTAGACACTAGGAGTAAAATGCATTTTGGGTGAGTGAAATGCAACATTACCTTGAAGTCATGAGTACTTTCAATAAATACTGTACAGGGTGTACTATATTGCTAATTTATGGTATCTGCATTAACTGCAGCTTTACAATTTAACTGTAATGTTACTTTAAACTACTGTGTAAAAACTTGGTAAACCTTAAAAACAATTATTGGCTGAAGCAAATAAATGCAAACAGAACATACATACTTTTTTATGCAAATAAAGAAACGCTGACACTGTATTGCTTATTGTTCGCCTATAGCAATATAACGCATCCCCACTCTCTCCAAACACAAAATGTTCCATTACATATATTTACCTTCCAAAAATACATTTGATAGATAGGTAAATTGGTAGAATGGGTTGGGGGAGACTAAAACGGCGATTATTCACCACTCACAAACATGCATTTTATTGAAAACCTTGACTTTTTTGGTCACGTATGCAGTATGTGAGATGCCAGGGACAGAAGCCTGATAGCATGCAAACTCAAGCTGGGCAGCACAATTGCTATGCATATTCTTTACACATTAAATTATCATACATAATTCATACTTGTGTAAAACATCCAATACACAGCTTATCCGGAGCGCTGCTCACAGTACTTAACCTACAGCAACTCTGGGTTAATATTATGAAACGGATTAATTCAGTAATGTTACAATTATTAAAGAACTCAAACATAACATTCCCTATTTCTGAAAAAATGGTTTCATCAGTGCCCTGCATATATAAAGTACAACGAAACATATTCTTTATTATTAATTATATTAATTTTATAGTTGTTATAGTTGTTATATTTGTACCAACCAACAGTACAGTTTTAACAGCATTACCCTTTACATAAAAATGTGAATATGTCTTTGTAGCAGGGCATGAGCCCTGCACATGAAGAGTGGGTTTTGTGTGTATCTATTGTAAATAAGTGTGTACATTGTTGTAATTAATTTAATGAAGTACCTGATGGGATAGCCTGCCTGCTGTGTGTGATTGCCAGCTGGGGATAATCAGCAGGTAGGTGTTTTTCCAGCACGACGTCAGGTATAAACAGGTCCTGTTCACCTCGGGGCTGCTGCAGAGCCACGGACAATGGCCTAAAGATTGTCCACGCTACCCGGACATGGAGACCTGGCTGCGTAATCCTGATCGCCGTGAGAGTGATCCAGGATCAGAAGCGAAACCGCTAACGACCCTGCTAGTAGTCGGGGTTTGGTTGTGATTGAACAGAGAAGATTAGAGAAGATTAGTTCAGGGATTGTAAATCCCACTAATGTACAGTTAGCAAGGTGTATAAAATGGGACCTCCATGTCTTAGGGAGTAGCGCATGCCGTTGTTACGGAACCTTTCTTTTGATAGTTTTTTGTACTGTGTTTTATTTTGCACTTTTTGTACAGCTTGCTGCAGTAGTCCTCTGTGTGTTACCATCGTTGGTAACGTCACAAGACCATTTTTATTTACTTTCGCTTTCTGTTTGTTAATAAATCCTGCGCCGGTGTTTCAACTTCAACCCGTCTTGATCTCCTGCCTTTCACTCAGCAGCGAATGCATACACCCAGAAGCAATACCCTGTTACAGCCTTCTTAGGCCACCTGCACACAACAGGCAATACAACCACGTTAATACTATATCATAAGAAAATTTACAAACAAGAAGATGCCATTCGGCCCATCTTGTTAGCCTTTTTTATAGCTTCCCCACATTGTCTAGATGAAGACATTTCTGAGTCACCATAAACTCCTAGATCTTTTTCATAAATTCCTTCTTCAATTTCAGTATCTCCCTGTGGCAATGTTGCCCCACCCATGTGTATATTTTTGTGTTATATGTTGTGTGTTAATGTTGGTGTATAGGTGGAGGACCAGCATGTACTTGTTTGTTTAGGATTCGTCCCGTGTGTTTTGTTTAGTGTCAGTATGTTTTGTTTGTCTCTTTGTTTTGGCTACCAGTGTCATGTCCTGTATTTTGTTTGTCTTTCAGACCTTTTATTTTCTGTCCGTTCATTTATTAAATGTTGAGAGCAAGCAAGCACTCATCTTCACCAAACTCCACCTCTCTCTGTCTCTTATGTGTTGGTCCCTGTTTCTGGTCGGAAGTTACCCACTCCAGCCGTCTTTGTGACTCTCCCATATGATTTCTAACGTGCATTTTTATTGCCTGCATGCAGCATCTTACACTTTTCTCTACTAAATGTCATTTTCCATGTGTCTGCTCAGTTCTGAATGCTGTCTCGATCATTTTGAATGACCTTTGCTGCTGCAGCAATGTTTGCCACTCCTATTTTTGTATCGTCTGCAAATTTAACAAGTTTGCTTACTATACCAGAATCCAGATCATTAATGTAGATTAGGAAGATCAGAGGGCCTAATACTGATCCCTGCGGTACTCCACTGGTTACCTTGTTCCATTTTGAGGTTTCTCCTCTAATCAGTGCTTTCTGTTTTCTACATGTTAACCACTCCCTATTCCATGTGCATGCATTTCCTTGAATCCTTACTGTGTTCAGTTTGAGAATTAATCTTTTATGCAAGACTTTGTCAAAAGCTTTCTGGAAATCTAAATAAACCATGTCATATGCTTTGCAATTATCCATTGTCGATGTTGCATCCTCAGAAAAATCAAGCAGGTTAATTGGACACAATCTCCCTTTCCTAAAGCCATGCCGACTGTTTCCCAAGATATTGGTACCATATTAGGTGATTTTCCACTTTGGATCTTATTAAAGTTTCCATATAATAGAAGTCAAGCTTATTTTGGTCTGTAGTTACCTGGTTTGGTTTTGTCTCCCTTTTTGTGGATCCGTATTATGTTTGCAATTCTCCACTCTGTCGGTACAAACCCTGTGTCAAGAGACTGTTGCATGATCTTGGTTAGCAGTTTGTAAGTAACTTCTTTCATTTTGTTAAATACTATTGAGAGGATCTCATCCAGCCCAGGGGATTTGTTTATTTTTAAGAGCTCCTAGTTCCTTTAACACTTCTGCCTCTGTTATGCTAAAGTTATTTAAAACTGGATAGAAACAGGTTGACATGTTATCCTCCTTTGTAAAAGCTTGTGAAAAGTAATCATTTAATATATTTGCTATTTTTTTTTTCTCTTCATCTATGATTTTGCCATTTGTAGCTCTGAAGACATTTTACCTCCTCTTTGAATGTTCTCTTGCTGTTATAATATTGGGAAAACTTTTTGGAATTGGTTTTAGCCCCCTTTAGCAATGTTCATTTCTGTCTCTTTTGGCCTTTCTAACTTCCTTCAGATGGTAGAGCATCTGTCAGTTGTACAAACTTAATGTAAATCATGCTTGTGACAGGAAGAAGATATCTGCAAGGATTCGTGCCAGCATGTATGATTGTTAACATGAATCATTTTGCAGTGTTCCAACACTTTTCTTAACGGAAATGCCTAGGTAGAGGTGCCAGGTATGCTATCGATCACACTTCAATCCTCAGCAAACCTTTTTTTCTCCAGATAAAAACATTTTCACAATCTTGGTGCAGCTGGTCTACTGAGCTGTATTCTCTCTTAATTGCTTTGCTTTATAATTTTGTATAATAATGCTTTCCATTCTAATTTTATTAAATTCAGGTAAGACTGTTTTAACAGAAACCCTTGCAGTAAAGATAACGTCACTCAAACCAATCAGTGAACTAACACAATATACTAATGTCCATTTTTTTCTTTCAGTAAGTCACTGGAACTATTAAAATAATCTTTTTGTAAAGTGAACAGTTAAATAGTGTGTTAAACACTATATAGTGCTTATCATGATTTATCATGACGGATTTCTATCAAAACACCATATATAATGCCTAGAAAGTATCATAATGTATTTGTTTTTAGCGAGATAATAAACTAAATGTAAAGCAACTATCACAGTTCGTTACAACCCTAATGCTATATCTCCATGCTAAAATTGAAAACAAATGTTTATACCTACCACCTAATAAAATGAGCACATGTCTCTGCCAAACCTGGGTTTTAATGGGGAATAACTGGTTAAAAAGGGACTAGTTTAAAACATATATACTGTTTAATAGGTACACTTTCATGTTCCATAGGCATATCTTTTGTGTTTAATTCATGCAGTTTAATATATACAGTACTGTTTTTTTTATTAGTTAGTTTTCCTGTTCCACAGGCAGGCATTTTGCTTCTAATATGTACAGTTTAATATATACAGTACCCTACCGAAATATTGTGCAAATAAGGTATATCAGCATTTGTGACATCAAAGGAGAAAGCATTACCCCTCATCAGCCTGTGAGAATGACTACCAATAAACGAATAGTGCTCAGTACCAAAAGACAAAATTTAAATAAATTACATTTCCAGCAGTAATAAAACACAAGTTCAAGTGATGAAGGAATGTGACGTACTGAAAACCAAGGTCAATATAATAATGAACAGAGACAAAATCGTGACGCAGTTTGAAAAAGATGGGAGCGAAAGGTACCAAATTTGAACATCTACTTTTGCCAAAGTAGATGAAGCACTGCTTCAGTGGTTTAAATCGGACCATACCAGAAACTTGCCATCCAGCGGTCCTATCCTTCACAATTTGCTGACGCTTTGGGCTGTCACATCTTCTCCAACAGCATCAGCTGGCTTGAGAGATGGAAGAAAAGGAATGGCATCATTTTAAAACATCACTGTGGGGTGGCCGTTGACGTTGATAAAAATTTAGTTGATATGTGGGTCCATGGTGTTCTCCCGACAATGGTAGCCAATTGGGATCCAAAGATATTTTTAATGCCAACGAAAGTGTAATTTTCTATCGCCTTTTGCCTCACAAAACATTGGCTTTCTGGTGACAATTGCAGCAGAGGAAAAAAAAAGCAAGGAAAGACTTAGTTATGTTTTGATAGCGAAAAACTAATTAATGGTCATCAGCAAACCTCATGAGACGCTGCATGAGAGGAGTGAAATCCCTACCTGTCTAACAGGCTAACAAGAAAGCCTGGATGACTTCTGCTTTACTTGAGAAATGGCTATGGTACTGGGACAGAGTACTGGCAGACACATCATTTTGTTTGTTGACAACTGCAGTGCCCAACCCACACCTACTCAACATGAAGCTGGCTTTTTCCCCACTGAATACAACTTGCAGATTGCAGCCCATGAACCAGGGACCAATTTGAAACTGTAAGGTGTTTAACACCAACAGTTAATGACATTTTAATAATCAAGTAGCTATGTTTGCTATGGTGAGGCTGTGCAATTAATGTTAAATTGGCTTTTTTTTTTTTTGTGCAGCTTTTATATCGGCAACAGTCGCTGATGTGCGCTATAGCAGAAGTGGATGGAGGCACACAAGTTTCCCAAAGTGATTTCCATTGTCCCATGGAGTCCGTTAACAGTGGAGTGCACCTACAGAGAGAGAGAGAGAGAGAGAGAGAGAGAGAGAGAGAGAGAGAGAGAGAGAGAGAGATGATTATGTGGTGATAGAGCAGTGTATGTATATGTACTGCGTAATAAAAATGCTAAAGTATATCCTTATGGATGTATATAATTTAAATTGTTGATTATCTGACTATAATACCGTCTGCAGCGAATTCACGTCTTGACATTTAACTCGCAAGTATTTCTAGGGAAAATTGGTAGTATTTTCTGCCTGACCCACGTGATAACTTGGGTAACTCAGAAAAGTTGTCCATAAACTCGAGTTCTGGGAGAATTCATGCCAATTGAACGCACTCTGATCCACTCAAGTTGACTGTCCATGGAAATGAGGTAATAGAGTTAACTATAGAGTATGCACCTGATTTTCATTGAGAAAAAAAAGAAAAATCACCTCACTTTAAATCATGATTGCCGTGCAGCCATAATTTGTGATATAAAGCGGGTCATGACATAAACCGAGTTTCACATTTGCCTAGGATAGCACATTATGAGTGCGAGAAAAAAGAAAGGAAACTAACAGTGAATTAAAAAGCATTTAATCATTCTTTACATTTAAACATGCATATAGTTTACTACAGAACAAACACTTTTTGTGTCATTAACTGTAACAAAACTGTCATTATCTTAAGAAAAGCAAAAATTGTTGAAATTTAGTGATGTTTTCATTTTGTAACTGAACTGTATCCCTTTAAAACCACCCACATAGCATTTGACAGGCTGCAAAAAATGTCAATTTATCAGCCGAGATGATTATTGGTTGTTAGTTGCATTGTAAATTAATTATATCCTGTGGTTACTTAGTAAAGCCTGGCCACACAGCTCTTGACAAGCTGCACAAAACATGACAACAAGAGGGTTTGTGAGATGATATTGAGAGAGTTAATTTCTCAACAAATCTATGGTGCATGGCAAGTGGTTTTTCAAAAATCTTAATAAATGGGGTATGATATTAAGCAAGGTGATATAAAATAGGTTCATCTGTAGGAAAGGAAATGGTTCTATTTTTTTGGTAATCTGGTTTGTAATATCAGTAAAGAATATATAAAATGACCATGAATTCTGAGCATTACAGGAGAGACTTGCAATATCTTTGAACGGGCTAATCCTGAAAGCAGTAAAATATATAAAAGCAGTACAAAGTAAAAAAAAAAAAAAGTTGACATAACTGGGGTCCTTTTTTCTATGTTAACTAATGAAAGAGATTTCTAAATCTGTAAATATACAGTGTATAATTAATATATAATACACACACACACACACACACACACACATACAAACTATAGGCATTGTTATGAAAAAGTAATTGGATTGTTTATTAATTCAATGCCAATATACATTTGGAGGGTATTAGCTGATTACTTCTGTTTCAGAGATGGCTTTAAGTATCTGTGTTTCTGCCACATTATCATCAGAGTTTCTTTTACTATATATAGCACATGTACAAAGAATGAACTTTAGCTTTGTGAAGTGATCTTAGGCCATTTTGTCTACTCATAAGTCATTATAAATAATTTAGCATGTATAATGTAATGTAGCTTGGAATCCCTGTATAAATGCAGCAGCTTTGTCATTGTGTATACAGCAAGAGCTGATGTACTGATATGAACACGACTCCACCTTGTCATTTGCTTAGTTTGGCTTCCTCGCTGCCAAGAAGGCTCCAGCAATAATGTTTCTATTCAGACAAATCATTTACCCTTGACTGGGAAATCCAATTTATGCAATCTATTTGCATCTGTTCTGCAGATGTCAAGAATTTTGTACAGATGGAACACACATGACTAAACCAACAAAGCAAATTCTGAAATACTATTGGGAGTCTATGGATTAAATAAAATACTCTTGTACCACAAGGAAATGCAAGATGGTGCAAGATGCACCCAGTCCATAAAATTTAGAACAGCTTTAAAACAAATCACATGAGGTCTAATTGCAGGGGATTTATGTAGAAATTCAAGCAAACCAGACAAATCAAAACTTCACCAACTCGACATGTTGTCTACAGCATAGTCAGCACATGAAAGTGGAGCATTTAAATGTTGTGCAATTCTTCTAAAGCTTTATAACCATTACATACTGTACACAGTGTTAAATATACAAAAACAAACCAAAATACTTCCACTAAAAAACAAACAAAGCAATTATAAACACGCACTCCCATTCACAGCTGTAAAGTTAAAGTACTCAATTCATCCTTCTAACTGTGTATGCAAAAATGTAAGTGTGACAATTGTACGAATGGGTGAACAGGTACCTCCAAAGCCCACATTTCTGATGCAAAAAGACAGACTGACAGGTACAGTACCTTATGCAGGGTATCCAAACTGAGTACAGACATAATTGTTGAAGTCTGAAAAGAATCAGCTGTATTTACCATTATTATTTTATTAAAATGTGCAACTGCCACCTTCCTTGTCTTCAATTTGGACATCTATCTAAACAATTCCTGACATTTTGTGCACTTCCACTGTTCACCAACCCAAAATTAAAAAACAAATGGCAATGCACTTGGATCAATGGTGGAGGAAGAGGAAGATGGGCCCCAGTACAGGACATTATTGTGGACCCCCCTCCCCAAATGTTAATTTAACCCTTATTTATAAACAAACATACTAAATCAAGTTTTCAATTTTGAACTATATTTAATTGTCAGAAAGTTAGCATGTATGAAACAGTGTAATACGAATGTTTCCTACTCACCTGCTTTGTTTTATTTTGCGTACATCTTTACATCCAGCACTACACTATTTTTTAATCATAAACGAACAGGTTTAAATCACTAACCCTACAAGGATTCCCCAATTCTGCGATCACAGAAATGAGTACAGAATTAACTAATTGTCTGTGACGAAGTGCCCGCCCTTGTGTATATTTTCTGTTATGTTGTGTGTTTAATGTTGGTGTATAGTCATTGGTACATGGAATATAAACAGGTCTGTGTAACACGAGTGTTTAAAATGTATATTTGTATTTAGGCACGAGGATTGCACAGCACTTCACGTGCAAGTAAAAAGTAATAATATGTGAGCAAGGGAAGTTGCACTTTATTAATTCACGTGCAGTTGTACCGAGACTCCAATTGAATGATTGATTAGCAATCGAGTCTTGGTACAGTTGCATAAAAACAACATGTTTTCACCCACTAGCGGTTGGGTGTTCGGTGAGTGGAGAACGGGATTGGAGACGGAGAAAATAATAAGTATAATAATGATAATAACAACGTAAAGTATCTGCTCACCGTATTTTTGTTTAGTATTAGTCTGTTTTTGTTTGTCTTTTTATTTTGGCATACAGTGCTGTTGTTTTCTATTTGTTAAAACCCTTTTATTTTCAATAAACCGGCGCAAGCAAGCACCATCATCATTTCATCTGTTCTGTCTTTGTGTATTTCATTCCCCTTCCTGGTTCTGACGCCGTCCATTTCGGCCGTCTTTGTGACATTGTCTCACATAGGAAACCGTTGTTTTTTTTTTTTTTTTTTCATTTTTAATTAATTAGGATAATTAAGACAATAGCAATACCTGCTGAAATACTGGCACCGCACACCAACAGCTACAGTGATACAAATGTGTAACATCTGCAAATATAAATGCGAAGGATAGTATTGTTAAGGATATCATTGTTCAAAAGTAAAAACTTTTCAACCCTCCAGGGCCCTCTGAGTGCAGTTGCACCTGCTATTGCTCTGCCACTGACTTGGATTACCCTGTTCCTTGGACTAAATATGAATAGGTTTAATACAAGTACAGTATACAAAGTGGTGGGTATTCTGTCTGCACAGTTCAGCTGAGACCCTCTTGTACTGTGTAAGATGCAACATTTTGATTCTCCAACATTCAGCAATTTCATTAAATATCTGATACAGCAGCGCTATTCATATAAACCTGGAGCATCACCTAACCACATCTCTACAGCACAAATAACTCAAACCCATAGGATAATGTGCTCAGCAGGAAATACATGTAACAAATTATACTTTAGAACAAAAATAGAAACAAAAACAGAAGATATATACATAACACAAAAAAAAAAAAGATTAATTTACCTGGTTACAAAAAAAGCTGCTTTTTTCATGTATCTCGGATACCATGCTACTTTACAGTAACTGTTCTCAATTGAAGTTGTGAGAAGAGTCAAGATTATATATAGTAAGATAGCAGGGAGAGTATTAGATTCCTCCCTGCCAAGAAAAACGTGCAAATGCACATTGGTTTAATTTAATTAGATTTCTGTTAATTGTTTTATTATGAATTATTCCCTGCACCTGGTGATCATTGTAAATTAGAGCCAGGTGCAGGGTATTTAAAGAAAGCAGCCAGTGTGCTCAAGGCTGCTGCTGTGTAGAGGGCCTGGTTGACGGTGCTTTCAGCTGTTAGAGAGAAAAAAAAAAAAAAAAAAAAAAAAAAGTAATTCCTGGAACAATATGACAAAAAATACATATATACACAGTCAGCACTCACATATCTGATACTAACAACCTGACTTCAGTGACACGTATCTGATTATTTCATTTTGGCCCGTTTCAACCCTTATCTGTTCTTCAGGGAAAATAAGAAAGATATGTCAAAAACACATAGCTGAAAGGACTGTTTTAAAGTAAGTAGGATTCCATTCAGATGGGTTTTTTTTGGTACAGTATTATATTTAACAGAAGTAGTATTTTAATTCAGAACGATAGGATTCTGAAAATCACTTGCAAAGAAAGGCAATGCAATTTAGTAAAAGGTTTAAAAAAAAAAAGTAGTGTTTTCAAAATTGAGTATCCAAAGTCAGTATTCAAAATTGCAGAATATAGTGCTCGATAAGGCCCAAATGAAAATGCACAAAAGTAAACTAAACTAACGAAATTAAAAAAAATAATAATACATCATATTATCTAAAACCTTTTAATGATTGTTTTACATTACAGTAGCTGGTCTTGTTCTCTGCATTTGTCAGGTGAAACTACAACTGCACAATAAAGACGGATGTGCAATTTTAAAACAGAAATAAATCATTCAATCTAAACGATATAGACGTCAAAATGCATGTTGACAAAACAAGCTAATTGTCATTAAACTTGGATGTCCTGTAATACATATGCTTATTTAAAAATGCCTGGGGTCTGCAAAAAAAATGCCTTGGGAGAAAAAGGACATTTTTACCCTTTGGTGACTTATTTCTCTTACTGTATGGCAGATATTGACACCCAAGAGTGTTGGGAACTACACATTTAAAAAGTGAAATGGTGCTTTCGGCTAATTTACTTTTGTTGCGCCAATACCCTGAAAACACATAAAACTATCCTTGCTGTAGAGAGAGTCTGGCAGTTCTCCCGCTTCACTGCTAACTACTGTTCCTCTCAATTTGCAAAGTATCTTTTCAGAGGTCCCCCTTTTGCACGTCCATTGCCTTGAGTATTTTGTGAGTGCCAAATACTCTTTTAGAAACCACTTACGGTAAGTCTAATAATATCGTCTTCAAAGCTAGCACATTTTACTTGCTCTGATACATTTCAAATGGAATAATCCATTGAACTGAACTGTTCTACCAAGCCAAGCAATGAGAGAAAAACAAAACAAATTTAGAAATATTGATTTTTTTGTTGTTGTTCTAGATCTGAGTCTTTGCATAAGACTATTAGATTAAACTTGTTTGGAAAGTAAATCTATGGCTATTTGTTATCTATTAAGTTTGGTCTAGTATTTATCTCTGTCTATTGACAAACTGACATAACGTGCATTATTAAATCACATTAGTTTTAGGCATATGTTGCCATAATATAACCCCTAACCTATTGATGTATTCTCTATATCACAGATCATTAATATTTAAGAGCAACCAGAGTCTGTTATGAATCCTTGACCTTTATATCTGGGAAATAGGCAAACAACAACATAAAAGGATAAAACAAATACATAGCACGAAACTGGGGATGATTTATTGCAAAATCCTATTTTACTATGAGGATTTTTTTTCTTTGGACTTTGCATCCTGCTAGACACAGTAGCCCATTTATCAAGACCTTAAATATGCTATTCTACAAAACATAGTGAGCTACAGTATAATTAAAATGTAGCTCTTGTTTATGGTTTTCCAACATCAACACAGACTACACAGTTCACCACTTAAGGAAACAAAATCATTTCTTACTTAGCTCTCAAAATAACTAGCTAAAGTAAACAGTTTGGTTTTGCAACATAATATAAGCAATATAAACAAACATATCTATTTTCTACAATGGATAGTTGGTTTTAAGTGTTCTTTTCGAGTTCTCTTGCTTTGAAAAGGTGGGCCGTAGCAGTTTGAGGTGTTCAAAATATAATACTGAGATGGTATTTTCTTGATACTCTTTTAAAATGAGTATTAAGGAACACTCCAACACCATCACATAACTCTGGCCACCCAGAGAACATAACAAGATGCACACTGAAGACTTGAAAAAAAACATGAACTTTGTAGTTTCGAAGTGGAACAAATGATATTCCCAGATACTTCCAGTCGACCTTTATTACATTTGAGTTATTCCATTCAGAAACCAACCCTGTGTCTTGAGGGTTTACTGAAATGAAGAAAGCCATATTGTCAGTTTAAGTGTCAGTGAAAGTTTTCAAAGCCAGTGTGAAGAATGTACACCTTCAATTACACCTATGTGTGCCGTAGTGTTATGTCCAGAACCAAGGTACTATACCAAATGAAGAATAAATCATCAATATACAACATTTCTGGTTTCAATGTTTCTTCAGTAGGTTCAAAACATGTTCTCAATTTGCTACACAACTGCCACTTATTTATACCCTGTCAGCCAATCAGACAGCAGGATTTCTCTCCATTGTGACTGAATTAATTATTAAGAAAGAGTTCCTACACAATCATATTTAAACGGGGTAACCATCTATTCAATTAAAGGAGGAGTTACAGTGAGTGGACTGATCTGTTTAACATACTGAATGGGTCAAAAGACCTGAAGATATACTGTACATGCACATTTTTTATAACCATGTGATTTTTAGTCATATACTGTACTGAGGAGCAAGAATTTCAAGCAACAGCCAACAAAACGGTAGCGTTATTTCAGTGTTTTTCATTTTCCATGATTGCTCAAGAAAAATAGGCCATTTCAAGAGCCATGAGACAAGATCCTGGGACTTACTGTCACTGTGAAACATTTATAGTATCTATATGCATAATTATTGGTGATAATTTAATTTGCTGTATGTTTTAATACAATCAAACCTGGTTAAATCAAGGGAATGTGAAATACAAAGCACAGAACTAGAACTGAATCCAACTTTTGCAGTCTGTATCTTTCCCTTTGGGTTAATATTAACATACATGAAAACCACAAGATGAAATTTTGGCATGCAAGGTAGAAAGCTTTTTGATTATTTGAAATCATATTGTACAGTAGTCAGTCGCGTATCCGACTGCAACGGGACCAGAGTAAGGGCAGATATGTAAAAAGGTGGATAAATTAACCCTGTTTTAAAAATACCATTATAAACTTATTAAGGAGCTCCCCTAAACCCCTTGTTTAGAAACATACACAGTATTAATGCTTGTGACCTAGTAGCCGTCTGCGTGTATGCGTGCATGCGTGCGTGCATCCACTGCTGAGTGAGCGGCAAGATTTCGAGTTGGAAGTTGTAGTTGATACACCCTACAACAAACAGGATTTATTTACATATCAACACACTGAACAGCTCACGTGACACTACCAGCAATGGCAGCGCACAGAGCACATACATTACAGTGTTCGAAAACTTTGGTAGGATCTGCAATATCTGAACTAATCTTCTCTGTTTAATAATATACTAACACTGAAGAGGTTGATCATGACAGACAGTCAGGATTACTGTACTTGCATTATACCGTACATTGTAGTGAATTGGTTTAAAGATCAGTAAACTATGGTAATTTAGTCAGAGGTTTTAACATTACTCAGAAAAAAATAGAACTCATTGGTTTGCAGAAAATGTAAAAAATCTACTGCATGACTAATTGAGTTCACATATTCAACAGTTTTGATGTCTGGAACTTTTTTACTTCCAAGCAGGTCCTAAATTAGTTAATTGCCTCCTTACAGCTTAATTAACTACATTAGAACCTGCTTGGAGTAAAAACCTGGACTGGATTAGATCTCGAGGATCAGAGTTGAGTACCACTAAGCTAAACAGTACTTTGGTAGCTTTACTGTGAGATATTGCAAATTAAAGTTACCCGATTGATATAACAATTCACATAATGGTATTTTAATACAGTGCAGGGCATCTGAACATTTACAGGATTCCAGGTTATGGGCACCCAGTAATTACCTACAAAACCCTATGTACCGGTAGTTACTTGGAGCCCTTAAAATTGGTGGATTCCTGCTGTCCAGGTCCTGTGCTTATGACCTTTCTGGCTCTGATGAATCAATAGACTCCTATTAGTGCAAAAATGTGTTGTGTTTGTGCTGTCTCATGAGCTCACTTTATACTGGGTCTGGGTTAGTTTCCATCTATTATCCCCAGCATATAATGGGGATGGCTGTACATATGTACAGTACAAGTATGTCTCACCTTAGAGTTTAATATATAGCTAAAGACATGCTTTTCCAACTGAGCTGAAACTTGCTTAGGGCATTCTTTAGCAAAAGCTACTGAAACCTTCATAATCTGCATGTATATGTAAGTGTCTGTCTGTCAAATATTTTACACTTTTACATTTAAATACAGCAGAAGAAGAGTCTGAGTTTGAAAGAGCCTGAGGCCAGTGGACAACTTAATCTCATCAGGTGACTCTTTCTGTTTTGGTTTGACATGCAAATTAATCCAAGATGTCAAGAGTAGTCAAGAGCCCTTATATTAAAAGAGCTTTATTATGCAACCATCTAAAAACTCATGTTAGCTAAACACCATGATCTTCTGCCAGAGAGGAGAACAGTGTTGTGTGTTGAACAATGATGGATGTGCAGATCTCAAATAAACACAGATCTTCAAAGTTAATTTTACAGGACAGCTGAGAATGTTTTAAGAAAATTGGGAGCTCTATCTCAGCAGTCAGTCAATACTGGTAAACCATCATTCACTAAACAGTGTTAACGTGTTTTGCACACAGTAAGCCCCTTTACTGCATGCTTTGTACACCTGCTGTATTCACTAACCAGTGGCAGGCAACCTAGAAAGTGGAAAGTAGTATCGCGTTTTGAGTCATTTAAATATAATGAATAATGTTAATATATGGAAGTGTATGCAAATTGCGTCACAAAATACCGCGGAGGTATTTGATATGCAAACCATAGTCACTTATGGGCACTAACTTTACTAGGTGCCTCGAGCATGTGTTAAAAGTACCGCTTATTTTATTTTCCTTACAGTATTTTACTCTTCACCTCCCCTGTTCATTTCAAACTTATCAAGTGGAAGCTTCGATACAGTAGCTGTACACTGTCATCAATGCCGCACATTTGGTTACTAAATGCAACAGGATCAACAAATCTTGGCTTCATGACTGCTGAATTTCTCATACTGTACAAGCTACTTAACAAGTGAATCAGAGGTGGTGTTGATATATTAGCTTGTAGTGTATGATTAACATTAACAATGCAGACAGCTGACAAATAAAAAAAAAGTTACATTAATTTCAACAGAAGCTCGCGTTCAGAGCTACGAAAAGAGGATGTTGAATGCAGATGGTGCGATTCTGTTTTGCTCAATGTGTCTTCATTTAAGAAAAGGTGCTACTGACAGGCATCTTGACAGCACACAAAAATAAGAAGTTCAGGCTAAACAATTACAGAACAAGCCGGTCACAATCACAGGATTGTTTAAAAAGGGCACAGAAAGTGGAGAAACACATAATATCAACACATCTGAATTAGTGAAAGCCTTTGTGCAGCAAGCGTACCGATACAACGATTGGCCAATACAAATTATTTTTAATGAAAAAAAAAAACCCTAACACTGCATCCATGCCTAAAGCCGAGCTGCACAATTTTTGCAATCGGATGATGCAGCGCCACTCACACTTACCGATTGAGCTACGATTTCTCTCTGTAGATCGGGGATTGCAAGCTACACACACTACATGAGATATCTTGCTGCGGACTGCGCCTGTTTTCATTGCAGAATGGTAGACATCATTCGGGAGAATCGTGGACTCAAGCGAGGAGGCGATCGCTGTTGTCAGTGCATTGTTTTGCACAGAAAAAAGAAAGAAGAAAACGCGGAGAAGATCCATTTGGACGCGCAATTGGCTTTATAGAAGTGGCCAGTACGGACTGATGATTTTACAGCGAGAGCTGGAGGTGAGGCAACACTGGAATATAATATGAAATACATTGTATTACTCGAATGAGGCCGATACAAATTAAATAAACTGACAAATACATTTGTAATTTCAACATGAGCATCCTGTATTTTACAATTGTTTTTGTTACGTTTTAGCACCTGATTAGTACTATCTGTGAATAATAGGACCGTGGATATTGCTAATTTCATACTCTGCAAATTCCAGCATGAAAACATACTTCAGGGCCATAGACTGCACAAATGTTCAATACTGAGAAAAAAAAAAAAAAAAAAAAAAAAAAAAAACATTTATAAACAGTTATAACATTATAGCAATGTCAATATTCTCTGAACCAACTCGAGTCAAGGTGCATCCAAATAAAATCTAAATTGTTCAAAAAAGCGCAACACTTGCTTGTACTCGTAGTACAAAATATTTATTAGATTAAAAGACTGGTGTGGGAGATTGACCGTCAAGCGACCTTCATCAAAATACCAAATTCTGATGAATAATTTGAAGACTTTTAAACTAATAAATATTTTTGTACTACGAGCGAGTGTTGTGCTTTTAAACAGACTAGAATACAACTTTAATAGAAGGCTACTACAAGTTTGTCATAGGTTTAAATATGTAACAACGTAATCTACATTCTTAGCAATACAGGCATACAGTAGTTTGAGGGTTAGGGTTTGAAAGAGATATTGAATACAAATGACTGTAGAAATTGATTGCCATGAGAGCACACACTACCACACACAATATGGTTAGTTTACCTACCGTAAACCTGGTTCTCTGAAAGAGAAGATGGCCACAAAACATCGTTTATGGGATATACTGAGGTGTCACTGAGCTCTTACTATCAAAACTGCCGATAGGCCCCCTTCCCCCGATGACCTCCTCGGTCTTGCTTACCGAGGGGATAAAACCGTTATGCAGGGAAGGATCAACCTCTTTTCACAACGAAACCGTGATGATGGCCGATGCGACCTTGCAGTTGGTGGCCATCTTTCAGGGAACCAGGTTTACGGTAGGTAAACTAACGTTCCCTTTCAATTCGAAGATGGCCACCAAACATTGTTTATGGGAAAACGAATACCAGAACCATCGCAAGGGAGGAAAGAATGGCAGCACACGAGGGACGCCTCAGCCCTGCCTGACCAAAGGTCAGCGGTGCGAGTGTGCAACCTCAAGGAACCTTGTGCCCATTGAAGGCAATGAGGGATCTATCACATTAAGGCAATAGAACCTGGAAAAAAGTATGCAACGTAGCCCAGCTAGCCGCATTACAAATCTCTGTCATGGAGGCACCTCTAAAGAGGGCCCATTACGTAGCCACACCTCTAGTGGAATCGAGTCGAGTGTAATCCAATGCGGCAGTCGCTGCTTAGAGAGGGGCTGTCCCAGGGTCCGTGTCCCCTGGCAGACAAAGAGCAGGTCAGAATGACGCAATGCTCTTGTCCTATCCAAACCAGGCAGAGGAAATTCAACTTCTTATCCTCCTCCGAAGTAAACGGTGGTGGATGAAAGGACTCCAGTTCCACCAATTGATTAATGTGGAAGGCTGTGACCACCTTGGGGGGGAGCAGGCTTTGCACACAGCGACACTCTGCTACCACCATCCCAAATACGCATGCAGGAGCTATGCACAGACAGCGCCTAGAGCTCACTAACCCGCTTTGCGGAGGTGATAGCAAAGAGGAAGGCTGTCTTCATAGACAGATACTTCAACACAGAGTATACAGGCTCAAACGGAGCCTGCACAAGAACCTGCAGTACAACCCCAAGGCTCCATTCAGGAGGGCACAACAGACTAGCGCCTCGAAGAAACCGGGTAGCCAGAAAATGAGCGCCCGGGGACACTGAGTCCACGGGGGCACGGCAAGAAGAAATAGCCACTAGGTATACCTTCAATGTGGAAGGTGATCCACCAGCCTCAATCAGATCTTGCAGAAACTGCAAGATGACAGGCATTGGTCATGACTATTAGTCCGGCACCAATTCTGGAAATATTTCCACTTATAGGCGTACAGCGACCTAGTGTTTGTGACAAGTTGCCTAATTATATAGATTGCTTTATTTGCACATATAATTAGCTTAGTGGATAGAGTTATTGCTGGTTCATTTTTGCACGTGGTGTGGCTTCCCCCTTACACGCAGTAAATGTTTACAAAACTATTAAAGCTTAAAGCTAAAAAATATATATATAATATATATATATATATATATATATATATATATATATATATATATATATATATACACACACACACACACACACACACACACACACACACACAGTACCAGTCAAAAGTTTGAGTACACTTGCTGGAAACTAGTTTTTTTTTTTTCATAATTGACAATGTTTTACGTCGTATACATTTCTGTAAATACTTGAAAATGAAAACACATGGTACAATATACAAAACAAAAAAGGAGTATCAAAGCAATGTTCAAGAAAATTTTAAATTGTCTCTAAATCTTGGATTCCTCAAAATATCCACCCTTTGCCTTAATAACAGCCTCACAAACACGAGGCATTCGGTTAACAAGTTACGGCAGGAAATCACCCGACATGTCTTCCCAGCTCTTCTGTAGCAATTCCCAGAGATCTAGGGCACTTGTGGGTAGCTTTGCTTTGACTTTTCTGTCCAGTTCGTCCCATACAAGTTCTATGGGATTGAGGTCTGGAGACTGGGCAAGCCAGGTCATTAGATTGAGTTGTCCTTCACTTTCCTTCTTTGCCAGATAGTTCTTGGACCACTGTGAGGTGTGTTTCAGGTCATTATCTTGCTGAAGAATGAAGGATTGCCCAACTAGCCGTAATCCTGATGGAATGGCATGTCTCTGAATTATGCTATGATAGCCATACTGGTTATGACCAACTCTGTCACCAGCAAAGCAACCCCAGACCATAAGAACATAAGAAAGTTTACAAACGAGAGGAAGCCATTCGGCCCATCTTGCTCGTTTGGTTGTTAGTACCTTATTGATCCCAGAATCTCATCAAGCAGCTTCTTAAAGGGTCCCAGGGTGTCAGCTTCAACAACATTACTGGGGAGTTGATTCCAGACCCTCACAATTCTCTGTGTAAAAAAGTGCCTCCTATTTTCTGTTCTGAATGCCCCTTTGTCTAATCTCCATTTGTGACCCCTGGTCCTTGTTTCTTTTTTCAGGTCAAAAAAGTCCCTTGGGTCGACATTGTCAATACCTTTTAGAATTTTGCATACTTGAATTAGGTCGCCGCGTAGTCTTCTTTGTTCAAGACTGAACAGTTTCAATTATTTTAGCCTGTCTGCATATGACATGCCTTTTAAGCCCGGAATAATTCTGGTCGCTCTTCTTTGCACTCTTTCTAGAGCAGCAATATCTTTTTTATAGCGAGGTTACCAGAACTGAACACAATATTCAAGATGAGGTCTTACTAGTGCATTGTACAGTTTTAACATTACTTCCATGTATTACAGTGCAGCTTGTTCTTAAAATCTTGTATTTCATGCAGTGTTTACACTTAACACCTCACAGTGCTTACATTAATTCAGGACCTGTTCTCAACAGGGGACCAGATCATTTTAATTAAAATGTACTGGATGTCAGAGACGTCTGAACTGATAGTCGATAGTGTGGGACTTTGAGGTTATTAAGAGAGACCACTTGGATTCTGCACAGGTTTTGTTTATGTGTTTATTTATTTTACATGAATATCTAGAGAAAAACACACAAATCATAAAACATTTACTGCTTTGCACCGTAACACATTATTTGTGAAATCTAACAGCTTGTGCTGATAAGAGCAAGATACATTCTGAAATAGTTACTCAACTTCTGGGGCCGATCACTTACACTGTCAACTAAATTAGGAGGACAGAAGGAAGTTTAACTAAAATCCTGGGATTAAATAGTATACCAAGCAGAATAACAAAATAGCCAGGAGAAACTACAGAGGTCCTTACACAACAGGCTGCCCTGTCACCTTTAATATTCGTAAAATATATACATCTGCATACACCATGTTCAAGGTTACAGGTGGGGCACATGGTTAGTGGTTAAACAACAATTCACAGACAACATAAAGAAACAATATGAAACACAACAATGATTCTTAAACATGTCACTTAAAAGCAACACTTCAGTTCTCTCAAAGACCAGGTGGTTTAGCCTTTTGCAAGAGTGCTTTTAAGGATGCAGATTCTTCACCTGGTTTTTAATGAAACCAAGTATCAGGTATGGCACTTGAGCATCTGGTGAGGGATATGTTCAATTCCCTGACATTGTTTCTTCTATCAACAGCATACCTCAAATTTAATTTTTTATTTATTTATTTTTTAAATCAATTATTGCAAATGTAATTGCTCCAGACTGAAGGCAACTCATTGTATCCATTGTTTCAATGTAATCAGATTTATTTAAAACAGCTGTAACAAACTTGGTAGATAAAATAGAACTACAGAACATGCAAGAGAGTAATCTCTCTACCTGCTTTTCCCGGACCGGTCATTTAATTCACCCAATATGGTATTCACTTTTTAAACAGAATCAACCAATCATATAATTAGTTGCCAATCACCCAGAGTGGTATTGAAGATAATTTTTGAACTCAAACTCCACTATCTATCTTTGTACAGTATGTCCACCACACACTTTGCCACCATGAAGTGAACACCCCATACCACAGTTTTAAGTACAGTACTTTGTATTAGAAGGCAATCAGAAAATTATATAAAATGTTACAGGTATGAAATGTAATCTCTCTGAAATACACACTATGGCTTCCACCTTCTATATAGAGGATATGTCAGGCATTAAATGTGTAACTCAATAAATTGACATGATTTCATGAAATTATTTATTGGTATTACATACGGAATTGCCATATTTAACAAAATATTTAAATTCTGACTGATATACTGTAAATAGCAGTACCCAATTCCCTTGTTATTATTCA
This sequence comes from Polyodon spathula, assembly GCF_017654505.1. Lineage (NCBI taxonomy): Eukaryota > Metazoa > Chordata > Actinopteri > Acipenseriformes > Polyodontidae > Polyodon > Polyodon spathula. Next base: position 69,294,190 of record NC_054536.1, read on the forward strand.
CTTTGAGAAAACCTGTTGCTATGGTAACATACATTTGTGAGAAATTATATCAGACAATAATAAGGTGGACATTATCACTTCAGCTGTCAGACTTGTTACAAGTGCAAAGCTATAAAATACTTTCAAAACCACAGTACTGAGAGCAAATTAGCAAAATTACACTGAACATTACTAATTACAACTTTTCTACATACCATGTTATATTGAACTCTCTGCTTTCACCAAAGTGGATGTCAAATTCATTATTATTTGACTTCAGTAAAACAAAATGTTTAAAAACACCACTAATGTTGGAAAAAATTCAGAACAGTTTTAAATCTCCTATTTCAATTTTGATGAGATTAACATATTTACAAAACTATACAACAAACAGCATTGTCCACCTGCACGAATTTCCCCAATAGTCATGTTCCAAAGGTAATCTACAGCGGCAACAAGGTGCCTGTACAGATTTTAAATCTATGTATAAATCAAGTTCAATTTTATTGCCACCTGTACTGGGTATTTAAGGAGGAAGAGATTATACAGTATTGCATTTGCAAATAAAATAACTGTATACCAATAGAAAACAGCAAAATAGTGTCAGATAATTGTACCTGATTGGGTGGGTTCTTAGACTAAACTGAATCTAGCAGCATTAGCTCCTCCACAAGCAAGCTTTATGTCTTTATATCTGCTGCTTTTATCAACACTGGGATCAGGGGTTTAGAATCAGGCTCAGGGGCAATGACGACAAGCCTGCTAAAACTTTGCCCTACCAGCAAAGGATTCTCTAAACCGTGGTACCACAGTCACTGAACTTGCAAACAGGCAAGATCATTAAAATGCTTGCCATCACAGACTGACTGTTCAAACTAAATTGTCAGAGTTATGCAGGCTAAGCCATTGTAACAGTTTCGGAAACTATCTTTTTTTTTAATTCTGCCTAGAGCTCTTTAAAACTTGTATGTTAGTTTAATTCCGAATGAAATAGCAGACAGAAGGGAGACAGTTTGTATACCTTCAGCCGGAACTAGCTTAAAGGGCATTTAAACAAACCGGACAGCCAACAACGTTGGATGTTTGATTAGCGTGTACAGAAGTGTATTCAGCGGATAATAGTAAAAGTTACGAAGGAATCCTATCACGATTCATAATCCTTAAACTACTTCAATTCGAACAGCAGTCTCACTACTTATACAATTACTTTTGTTTTCACAGAATATCTGGAGAGTTCTGCTGTTGGAATTAGCCCCTAGATTTGATTACCTGTAATCCTGCACTCAGCATTCATTAAGCCTACCATTTCTGTCATGTTAAGGTCACCTACAGAAAAATAATTTCACTTGTTGAACGTGAATTAGCTCTCTAAGGGCAGAGGTACAGAGAAGGCACATAAGGAAGCTAATGAAGTTTCACTGTATTACTTTTTACTATTTTTTTTTTGTTTGTTTGTTTAATAAGGAATGTATTGTGCTACATTGGGGCTTTTTAAAACCCCTTTCCCTTAATTACAATTTTTGTGTCAAAAAACCTGCAGACTCCATTAATTACCATTATGCATAACAAAGAACTCTTCATGTTCATTATTGCAAGAGTGCATTACCATAGGGTCTGGAAATACCACAGCATTATAACATAGGACCATTATCAACAAAGAAAAACAGAAGTAGTAGATTAGTATTACTTAAAGCACATTGTGCTATTTTAGTTATTGACTACATAGATTAATACATTTTCAATTTAAAAATCATTTAGTGTGATAGGGTACATCCTTTTTATGTGACCCAACTATGTTAACATTTTGGGTAGGTCTGTTTGCTGTGATAAGTGTTTTCTGAAGTGATAAGTGTTTTCTGAAGTGAGGTTCACGTATTACCAGTTAATGAGAAACAAACCTAAATCAGACTAATTGACATGTGGGTGTGGGTCAACCAATCTTAACAACCACTTGGTTATTAAGCAAAATAACTATAAAATGATAGACTTATCCTGTACTGGCAGAGGGAACATGGAACAGATGGTGGGGATGGCAGTAGTTGTCTCAGGCTAAGCCTCTTATACCTTTTACTGTACCTCTGGTTGGGCTTCAAGCTCCCAGTGGGCATCACAAAACCAGCATGCAACTGGTAGTTTCTGCTTGACCAACAAAATCTAACCTGTGAGGGGAAGCACCTACCAATACAATGCCTATGCTGTGGACTACTGCATTTCATGAGCATTTCCCTAAAGACTGAAAACAACAGTGCACTAAGGGGATACAAGCTGGGGGAAAAAATGACATATTTTACTTTCTCCACAATAGATACATGACATGCTGCATATCAAACAAAAGACAATGACATTATGTAAAACCTTTACAAAAATCAAAAGTAACTAACTTTCAAAACTAATTTAAGAGAGAAGCAATTACATTCAACTGTGTGGATACAGCAGCACTAAATATAACGCTGCTCTAATCTACAAGCTCAAGGGGCATAATTCAGACATTCTGTTTCTATTACTTTTAGCAAAAATGAATTTGCTGACAGAGTGCAAATTTCCAATAAAATATACCAGCATGAGATTCAACATTGACAGGACACCTGCTAACATATTTTATTCATGCAGGAGTTGCCAGTGTAAAACAATCCTCTTATTTCAAATATAAATAAAACCTTTTTTATGCCAACAAGGCAGCAGTATATTATGTAACCAGAGAATTTCAGACACATTTAAAAGCCACTAAATACAAATGTTAATTGAAACATCTTTACTACATGTGATTTCTTCTGCCAATTGAAAGCGTCAAATGCTTGTTACCTTTTTATGAAACCACGAAAAACAGCTTCTGACTGAACTTCTGAATAGGTACAATACATATAGTTTGGAGGGGTTTGAGATATTGATACATGAAACTAGTGCTATGCCTAATGTTTAAGGCACTTTACTTGCCTGTGTTTGTTAACTTGAGATGACATATACTTGCACTAGTGGCTTCAATAATTTTGTTGCAGAAACTTTAAATGTGCTTGTCAAGCAGTTATACAAAACAAAAGGCAATGCATATTTTAGATGTAATGCAAGTGTTGTGGTTTTACTTTTTGTTCTTTATTTATCAAAATCTCTTAAACTATTTATAAATCAGAACTCAATTAAGAACACTGAGCATAAAAGCTGCAAAAATATCAACTTTTCAGATGTGAATGACTGTAGTTAATTACAACTGGGACATCACTCACAAAGTGGTCAGAAACACATCACTAGCATAGAAATGAATGGAAGACAAAAGACACAACAACAATATTCCCTTAGAAAGTAAAATTGAGACACATTCTTCAATTCCACATGTTAATTACAAAAACATTTTAAAAGATATATATATTGTAGTGACCTGGGGACTGTAGAGGATGCTGCACCCTGGACTCTTGTGTTAGCTGAGGGTTAGTGGGGGAGTGGATTGGGAGAGGGGAAGAGCGAATGAGCTTGCCCCAGGTTCGGCTGCCGGAGCGGGGCTGAAGCGAAGCTGAATCATCTCGTCTCCCGGAGAAAGCTGCAACTCCTCTAGCAGCAAAAACGTAAATGCATTAGGAAATATAACCACATAATAGGCCTAATATTTTTTTAGTTATAAAACGAATGCTAGCTAAGATGTCTGTGTTAAAAATTGCCAGCACAACTTATCTTAAGTTCAGATACTATATCAAAAGCGAGACAGAAATGGAAGTTCGACTGAGAAGTTGTTTAAAGTTGGAACAATGGTACTGTATTTACTGTAGAAATATTGCATGAATCACCAGTATAGGCAATTGGGAGACATGCTGTAGGAACGTTATAGCTGAAACGCATTATAAAATCAAGAACCTTATAGCGAGGGAGTTATTAAAACAACAAATATGTCATGTGTGCTTTGTTAAAGGCAGGACTATTCTTAATTACAGCTCAGAATGTGGTCCCTCAAAAACATCATCCATCCTCTGATTGCATATAAGGAGTATAGCGTACCAGAACACATATTGAAGCTGCTTCAGTGTTTGTTTCATCATCATGATGAGCAGTAGCTATTACTGTGTATATGCCCAATGCAGGACAAAAGCTTTCATGTCTAGTGCAAGTGCTTCCTATTTTATTCTTTTTTATCATCTCTTTTAAAATATCCTCTCATCTTTCACCAGCATGCTATACAGTACCATTTACACGATAAAATACTTTGAATTACTTATGTCTGCAATGGTTAGCCTCTCACTTTCATGTTATGCCCATCACACATCTCTCTCTCTTCGAGTTGTTTCCGTTCCAGCACCATCCATTTGTTAAGCCTCTGAACCAAAGGTGATTGCTGGTCAGATGAAGGCTAGTTTCATTCCACATCCACATCTAAAGCTAAAGCCTGTGTTCAGATAAAAGACCTGAGTATTACACTAATGAATATAATTTTATTAATTAGACCCACTACCCTATGGCATACCAGAAAAATCAAACATAGAAGTTCTAAAGTAAATTAAAAGTAACTGATCTGCATTTTCTTCTTTCCATGGGAGCGGGGGATGCGAGAGGTCGGGGTCATTTGAAAAGAGAAAGTGCCATAAAACATACCTTACCTTAAGGAATCACTGTACATCAACGTTTCACCATGAGTAATTATCTGAATGTCTACGGTTTTGGAAAGTATACAAAAGCTTTTTACCCAAAAGCTGGAAACAGTCATGTAAGAGCAAATCTTGTTGGTACAACATACTTTACATGCTGCCTTAGGACTATAAACATGCTGTTACTTACAATAAAACAAAACAAAACAAAAAAAAACCTCTAAAATAAAAAAAGGGTATTTTACCAGCAATGTACAACTTAAACACATGGTGATTGTCTTGTCATTTGTTAATGATTTTAACAATTTAATAGAAAAAAAAATGTCTATGAAGACAAAAAGCTTAACATCTCCGAACTTAATTTCCATTTACTCTCTAATAAATACCATCTGCTGTGTACTTTAGGGATATAAATATCTGTCAAACACTCATCCGCATTATGAGAACCAGCATCAAGTTGATCTGAAATGCATATTTGAACAGATGTGTTTAAATTACATCTGTCTGTCCACACACATATTCTGTGCAAGCGTGTGTGGATTTTAAATGCATAGAAATAAAAAGACAGGGGGAGGAGTCTTTGAAGAAGCATTAGAAGGGAACGGCATCTCGGAGGATCAAGGCTCTCGCTGCAAAAGGTCACCACTAAAAATAAAGTTTGCATTTATTAGGCATAACACCAGGGAGCTATTCCAGAGAACAGACAAAATGGTTTCTGCACTAAAAGAAACCACAGTAACATTCTCCTAACTTGGGCATAACTAGCCTTTCCAATTCAAACAGTACTGAAGCTATAACAACCTAGAACCTTTGTGGGTGCTACAGCTGACATGCAAAACTACTGAAATTTGACATTTGTAAACCAAGGCAGCCAAAGCTCCGAACGAGGTTGCAGGAAGGTACAATACTTGTAGTTTAAAATGCACTTGCAACATATTGTATTTGGAACCACTGAGCTGTCCATCCTTATTAGTAATGTGTCACTCACTATAGTTTTATTATAATAAAAGGCAGGGGTTATTACTAGTAAATGCCCATTGGTTAAAATGAAACCTGAGACACAAGAAAAAATACATTCACTCTCCCTCCCTCAGTATATAACTAACTAACTCATCACAGCTAATTTCATACCTTTTACCAGTTATCAGTGATTTTAATAATTGGGACAAAATTAATTATTTTTTGTGGTCAACAGCTATGACCCACTCAACAATCCACAGGTATCCTGTCTCTCAATAGACCTTAAGTTCATCCCAGACCCTGTGCTCTCTTACATGGCTTTTTGCACTGTGAATTGTCCACAGCGTCACTAGTATATTAACTAAGCACATATGGTGTCCCATTTAATTTAAGTATACACATACAAGTGGTGTGCATCACACACAAAAGGTTGAACTCCTGTATTTATTTGGGCACAAGGACAAAATGATCTGATAACAACCAACTGCGTCTCTGTTTTAGGAAAAGCTGGTGTGTTGTTATAACAACCTTAACCCCTAAACACAATTAAAAGTGAACCAACCATCAGTGTCAGAATTGTAAGGTGAGCTTTCAAGTTAATATTTCTCAAAATCGAGCTTTAAATTTGGCATTTGGGTATCCGATTACCTGTGATTTCAGAGTTTAGTACCAAAAAAAATTATAAAATAAAATAAAACAAATATATAAAATAATCACCATTCAGTATGTACTTTATGACATGATGCTTGGTTCACTTTGATGTGTAGGGATCCATTGTCCAAGTAGGAATGTAAGAATACTGTATGTGCTAATTCATTGATTTAATTGCAAGATTTGCTTCTAAAAACTTGTTGATCGTTGAACTCATCAAGAATATATAAAAAAAAATAAGGAAGATGTATTTACAGATTGCAGTCTTAGCTGCACAAGAAATATAGCTCAATATTAAAACTGAATATTAGTCATATAGTCGATCGATCGATAGATAGAGTCCATCTAACACATGGCAGGGTAAGCCTGTTCCCCTGTTTAAACCAATTCCACAAATAACCAAATCCAAATCACCATACAGCACTATCGTTGTCAAAACCTGTACCTTTGTTTGTTTTTCCACTGTTCAGTCTGCTCCACTTCAACCGTCATCACTGAACACACAAACTGTGACCTTTTTATTCACCAACTTGATCAGTTGCAGCTGATCAGCATTTAACCATTAATTATTCAATGAACTGATCGTTACCTTTGATATGATGAAGTGTATGTGGCTAACACCAGTCCTAAAGCCTCCATATTAATGTTTGGCACATACATATCATCACAATATACAGTGCCTATAGAAAGTTTATACCCCCTTTCAAAATGTTCACCTTTTGTTGCCTTATAGCCTGGAATTAAAATGCTTTTTTTTTCATTTATCTACACCAGGGGTTCCCAATCCTAGTCCTGGATGGCCGGTGTCCCTCCTGTTTTTTGTTTCAACTGTACACTAAATTGCTTAATTGGACCAATTAAGCTTCTAATAAGTGCTTGATTGGTCCAATTAAGTAATTTAATAGACAGTTGGAACAAAAGCCAGGAGTTACACCGGCCCTCCAGGACCAGGATTGGGCACCCCTGATCTCCACATCCTAGCTCACAACTTCCAAGTGAAAAAAAAAATTCGAGAAATTTGTAGAAAATTAATTAAAAATAAGAACTGAAATAGCTTGGTTGGATAAGTATCCACCTCCCTTGTAACAGCAATCCTAAATTAGCTCACGTGTAACCAATCGCCTTCAAAATCACACACAAAATCACACTCAAGTTAAGTGGCCTCCACCTGTGTTAAATTGTAGTGATTCACATGATTTCAGGGTAAATTCAGCAGTTCCTGAAGGTTCCTTCTGCTGAGTAGTGCATTTCAAAGCAAAGACTCAACCATGAGCACCAAGGAGCTTTCAAAAGAACTCTGGGACAAAGTTGTTGAAAGGCACAGATTAGGGGTTGGGTATAAAAAAATATCAAAGGCCTTGAATATCCCTTGGAGCACGGTCAAGACGATTATTAAGAAGTGGAAGGTGTATGGCACGACCAAGACCCTGTTTAGATCAGGATGTCCCTCCAAACTGGATGACCGAGCAAGAAGGAGACTGATCAGAGAGGCTACCAAGAGGCCAATGGCAACTTTACAAGAGCTACAGGCTTTTATGGCCAAGACTGGTCAAAGTGTGTATGTGACAACAATGTCCCAAGCACTCCACAAATCTGGCCTGTATGGTAGGGTGGCAAGAAGGAAGCCATTGCTCAAGAAAGCCCAACTTCTGTTTGAAGTTTGCAAAAACTGTAGCCATGTGCCAAAAAGTTTTGTGGTCTGACGAAACTAAAATAGAACTTTTTGGCCTAAATGCAAAGCTTAATGTTTGGCGCAAACCCAACGCAGCACATCACCAAAAGAACACCATCCCTACTGTGAAGCACGGTGGTGGCAGCATCATGTTATGGTACGTTTTTCATCGGCAGGGACTGGGACACTTGTCAGAATAGAAGGGAAAATGAATGGAGCAAAGTACAGAGAAGTCCTTGAGGAAAATCTGCTGACCACTGCAAGAAAGCTGAATTAAATGCTTATTAATGATTAATGTAATAACATGTTGCAAATAAGGGTTATTTCGAAACTAAACATGTGTATCTTTCTTTATTTATTGGTGTTGAGCATGTAGGACAAAATACATTGTAAAAAAAGCTGTCTTCTAAAATTGAAGTCTCAAAAAGGGGTGAGCGACTTTTATGCCAGTGCGACCTAAAAAACTATTTTTACGGTAATGCAAAAGCTTGTTTTAACATTTTCTTTATTAAGCCAGCCAGAGACCCACACTTAAACTGTATTGTCGTATTTTTGACATTTTCTTTAAATTCTCAAATTAATAAATACCTGTGCCGACCTCTTATATATATTCACACACACATACAAACACACACTTGTGCAGACAAAATAGGCAAAGATCATAATGCACAGAATATGCAGAGAATATACATCATATGTATTAGTGCTTCAGAGGTCAACATGGGTTACAGACAGTAATTTTAACTAAATAATTAGATTCTCAAAGTAATCAGGAAAGTTTATCATTGAATTAAAACCCTGGAGCTTATCTTATATCAAACTCGATGTGTGATTCATTATTAAATCAGTGGGAGCATGATCTATTCTTCACTATACAGCATCTAAGAAAAGAAGCAATTGTAATATACAATTTAAATTATCACTACTGGAAGTAGTACGTCTTTTGAAAGCTGCAAGGACCTTTGGAGACCAAAATTATGCACAAAATATGTTCTGCAGTGTAGTCTTTATTTTTTTCATCTCAAGTGGTCTGGCCTCACTTTTCTATGTAGTTTGATATGGTTATGTAGTAAAGTAATTTATCATGAAAAGGCAGCAGAAAAGAAACAGTATACTAAATTATTTACCTCCTAAAGACCTGCATCCTGAGTATTGTATACCAGAGCTGCTTCAGCCTGTGACGCAGTCATGACTCCGTACCTGAGGGATCTAAAGGGCTGCAGTCAAAGGTCTCAGCATAATTTTTCCTTCAACCCTCCTGTAATCATGGATGCAACCTTGATGGTTAATGGTTACATTTCTATTTCAGGCAAAAAGGGTACTTTCAAGTATAAAATGTAACCTCTTTGCGAAGGTGATAGCAAGCATGAAAGCCGCTTTAAAAGATAGCAATTTCAACTCAGCTGAATGCACAGGTTCAAATGGGCTTCATGAGTGCATCAAGCATCAAGTTTAGCCTCCAGCACGTAACAATGTCCTTCATAGGCAAACGAAGACACCGAGCCACTTTCAAAAATTGAAGCGCCCTGGGGAGACAGTCAGTCTTGACATGGCAAGCTGAAATAGCTGCCAGATAGACCTTTAACTTAGAGGGAGATTTCCCCTCATCAAAAAGGTCCCACAAAAGTGCAGTATAACTGTCATTCCGCATCATGCACCCTATATAGGGCGTCCATCGAATGGGAAACAGCAGGAGCAGTTGCCGGATGGTCCCAGGAAGACCAACAAAAAAGCTGAAGCTGAGCCCAGCAGCAGCTCTTACTGCACGTGTGTCAAGCACCACATTACAGACAGGCCTGTGAGTAATATCTGTAAAACAGAAATAAAACAATGAGAAAAACGTTCCCTGTTTTGCCATCTCACTGGATCTAGACTAGACTTTTGGTTGTACCAAACATACCAACTGGAAAACTTTCATGTTTTGATTAAATTTGCCTATTGAAATAGGTGCTGCTCGGATACATGTTTTTGATGCAAAATGGACCATTGGTTTATGGAAAAATGTTTTACTTTGGAATACCCACACAAGTAAGATACACTTTTCTTTACTCCCTTATGTCTCTTCTACTTTTTTAGCCCATACAAACTATTACACATAACTCACATAAACCTAGGGTTGACTTTCAAATGAAAAACACATTTCAATAACCTATACACACAGAATTATGGTTGTTTTTTTGTCTGTTTCTTTTTTTATTCTATTTGTATACCACCAAAACTAGGGCTTTTGGTCAGCCATACTGGAGGAAATAGCTTATGTCCCCATGTCTAGTCAGAAATTCTTTCCTATAGGGAAACAACTAAGCAATGTGGCGGCACCCTATACTCCACTCTGAAGGGTTTTCAAAGACTGCCAGCAAGAAAACTTGTGGGACAATTATCTGCAAGACTTATTCAGCATTTACAGACTTGAATCATTATAAGCAACCCTGATTAGAGGGTGCTACCATCTGGAAGTTGACAGGAAGGTAGCCACAAGCCCTACTATGAAGATACAGTCAACTACTAAGATAAAGCCTGATAAATCAGGACGTTATTGTGATTAGAAACCAGTAAGCATTGTCTTTATTTTTATTTTAAACGTTTTATTTACATATTTATTTATCTTAATGTTTTGTGTTCCTTCCATTCCATTTTTTTTAAAGCTAGATGTTCTATCTGAATGTTAAGCGGTCCTCTATCTATTGCAAGTTACCTGGAATGGAGCTTCCTGATTGGTGGAAGAGGAAGTTCTAATGTTTATTATTCAGAAGAAAAAAATAACATGCATTGGAATGAGAAAAGGGGCACTTTCAAATGTTTTCTTTTTTTCCTCCTTCTGTGCACTTTTTAAGCTGATATTACAGTTTCTTGGAAAATAGAGTTGCCTGCAACTTTACGGCTTCCATTACCAGTAACGGTACCAAACACTTTAGCACAGAATGCATACATGGGTTACTATATGTGTTCCATAGTAACCATGAAAATAGCTGCACTCTCTCAGGAGTTATATGCCAGTTTTACATTTGACCTTTAGGAGAGGTCAAAGGTCACAGACAATGACATTTTTTCATAGAGGATATATGGGTTACTACATGTGTTCCTTAGTAACCATGACTCTATCTGCACTCTCTAAGGAATGATGAGCCAGTTTTACATTTGACCTTTAGGAGCGGAATAAAATTTTTTGATAGCGCATACATGGGTTACTATATGTGTTCTATAATAACCATGGCCCTATCTGCACTCTACAAGGAGTTATTAGCCAGTTTTGTAAGTTGATGATGTCATCCAACATAGCTGCCATGTTTGTTATTGTAGCAACTTCCCTTGAACAACCTTTAAAGACCTTTAAAGAAATTGAATTTTTGGTTCAATTGGACTAGTAGTTTCAGAGACAAAGTTTTTTGTAAGCCAGGTTTGTATGCTGCTGATGTCATCCAACATGGCCACCATTTTTTAATTTTTTTTTTTTTTTTACTGTAGCAACTTCCCTTGACCAAATCTTAAAGACAACCATACTAGGATCATGTGTGCTAATTTTGGGTTCAATCGGCCTAGCGGTTTGCAAGCAGATCTTTCTAGTTTGTGATTATGACATCTGTACTGTGTGATTATGACATCTTGCAGCATGGCCGCCATACCACACAACCTATCAGATTCTTATGAACACCAGTTAATATTGGACTATCCCTCAACAAATATACCAACTTCCAGCACTCTGCAATAAGTGGTTTTCGAAAGATGAATTTTTACATTTCGGCAAAAAATAATAATTCAATCCAATATGGTGGCGAAACCATGTGACCTACGACAAATGTTCAATTAACATATACTAACTTCCCATAAGCATCTATCATTGTACTGAATTTTGTCAACTTTACAGCTTCCAGTACCAAACATTTTAGCAAATAGTGCAGAATGCCATTACCAGTACGAAACACTACTGACCTTGAATTTTTTTTTTTTTCCCCAATAAAGCAACTTCCATCAATATGACTTTAAAGCAAAAAATAAATAAATAAATACATCAGAACATTTTGAATTAATTAAATGATTTATTTCTCATTACCCTTAACAAAAGCTGTCTATAACCACACACTGATTACAGGCAGGGGAAAACTAGCCTCATGATTAAAAAAAATCATGATTTTAAAGCATTTTAGCAGTGTTTTTATTAGTCCACAGACTTAACTTGCCAGAATATGTAGAAATATTTCAGCATAAAAATAATAATACTAATAATAATAATAAACAAAACAGTTTAAGGTGTACTTTTAATTTTAACTATCAAATAACTCAATGACAGCTTACTCCTAGACTTGCTGGCTGAACAAGCCAGATCACAGCTGAAGAGTGACATCAATCACGAGTCTGCAACAGCTACATTTCTTCAAATTAGACTTAAGACAAGAGGACTTCAGAAACATGAAAGATCTTGTGGGCTTTCCATTTATATAAACTGTTTGCATTACAGGCAATAACATAACCCAGCAGAATTCCCATCTGAAACTGCATTTGGCATTCTTTTATTTATATCTTACAAGAGGCAATATCTCTGTGGTAGAATACAGTACAGAAATGTTAACTAGACATTTTAGAAAGTAGCATAATGTAGGTTCCATGCTCTCATTACATGTATTTACATGCAGTATTTCCTCTCAGCTATTTCTGTTCCCCAGCTGAACTAGTTATGATGGTGACTTTTTTTAGGTAGTGTCTCTTTAAAAGAACATGATCTTTCTTCTCAATGTCATTTCCGTCAAGGAAATCCTCCTAATGGTGCTCTAATAGCTCAGTCATTCGTTACTGCGAGGCTGCTGACAATTAAAATACATTATTTGGATCATAGGCTTTAAGTCATATATGCATACTGCCAAGGTCAAAATGTATTTTAAAGGAAACAACCATTATGATGACACAAATTAATTTACACATGGAGCTATATACAACTGTTTTTTTGGAAAAGGTCATGCAAGGATTGAGGTAACTATATCACTGCACTGGCACAAATAGTTGTACATATTAACATATCAACCCGACATGAAAACTTTGACATGAAAAGTAATCAGAACCTCAAGTTTATTCTTTGTTGTTTTTTTTGTTTTGTTTTGTTTTAACCAATTGTGCTTTGCTGACTGGTTGCTTAACAAGCCAAAAAATATTCATGGTGGAGATATGCCTGCATTGCTCCTTTTAAATGATTAATAGAGCTTCCAGTTTTGTTGCAACATAAAATGATTTTTATTTCAGAGGCATACTTACACAGCACATGTTTTTCATTAAGACAAAAGAGTAGACTTCATTGTGGAGATGGCATCCCGTGCATACAGACCGGGATGTTCAGAGTGTGTTTTTTTAATTTTTTTTTTTTAAATTTGGGGTCTAGGGGCCAGTTTGTTACAGATGAAGGTGTGCTATAATGAAGGCCGTTATAGCAAGGGTGTACTGTATATATAGATAGTTGACCTTGGTTAACTCGACTGGTGGATAACTTGACTCCTTCTCTTAATTTGACAGAAAGCCTTGAATTTTCACCCTATAAAATATATACATTTTTCCACTTTTTTTATTCGACACCAAGCTTTACTTGTAATTCAACACTTATTACCAGTACTGAAGATGATCGAAACTATTAAAAAGACTAGTGGATAACTCAACACTTGAACTTCCAGAGCCTCCTATCAAACTGGATAATGCCAACGCCGCACTGGGCACAGTTCAGATATTTTTGGCTCAAGAGGGCATTGAAGATACTCCATCTCATGAGCAGAACTTTCAAAGTGTATGTTTTTGCATGCGAAACAGTCGACAATGCGTGATTTTTGTGTGAAACTAAGTTGTTTATTATTGTTTTTGTTCACTGTTAACTTTTGCTATCTAAGCCGTCAAATTAGACAGTGCAAGCCAATAGCTTGAATGTTGGGGGACACGCAATATGATCGTTATAAAAGAAGAGTGTTATAAGTGGGGGAGGGGACGTGGGGCGCCGTGGGACACATAACACACATCTGACTAAAATACTAAATAAAATAATTCCCTCTATATAATGCACATATACTGAAGCATAAATGTAATTTTCCGTGAATTAACCATGCATAAAGCACCATGTAATCAACGCTATATTTTTTACAAAAAAAAAGAGTTAACATTCCCACTCGTGGATCCTTTATACAAGCTTTATATTCCAGGCACGTTATAATTGAGAGCCTTCTAGCGAGGGAGCACTATATATATATATATATATATATATATATATATATATATATATATATATATATATATATATATAGTGAACACCATACCTACTGAGGTGGTAATATCCTTCTATGGGACTGTTTAATGGCACAGGAAATTTTGTTCCAATACATGGTAAAATAGATTCTGTAGCATACCAAAAGATATTGCCCAATCATCTGAAACCCTCTGCTACAAAACTTGGTTTAAAGTGCAACTGGACATTCCAACAAAACCACAACCCAAAGCACACATCAAAATCTTAAAGAAGAATCAAATCAAGGTTCTAGCATGGCCTAGTCAAAGTCTCAATCTAAATCTGATTGAGAATCTTTGGTATGAGTTGAAGAAGACTGTGCACAAGAGAAGTCCTTGGAATTTGCATGAACTAGAACAATTTTATGTTGAAGAATTGTCACAAATCATTAATCATGCCAAAAGCTCATTGACAAATATCCAAATCATTTAAAATAGGTTATTATTGCTAAAGGTGCCTCAACTAGCTATTAATTTCATTTTCCTTGTCAGGGTATGAATACTTTTGAATTTGCATTATTGTAACTGTTTTCCCCTCATCCACAAAAGCAAAACTTTTGCTACAAAAGATTTGTCCTAAAATTCTTTGTTTTCGAAAAATTTCTAGAAATTATAAATTTCCATTGGGGTATGTAAACTGTTGACTATAACTCTGTGTGTGTGTGTGTGTGTATATATATATATATATACACACGCACACATACACTTGATGTTTTCCCCTGTATCATTAAAGTAAGTGTCTAACACAGACACTTATTTTAAACTCGTATCACAGACTGAACCCCTTCCATACACAGGACATGAAAGGCATAAGGTGGCCTAAGGACAGAAAGCAATGTGAACATTTTTAAAAGAGCTGAGCTGCATAGTGTTAGAACTTACTAAAGATCCTTACAAAGTAACCTACTGACACTACCTACTCACATTGTGTTAGCTTGGTGACACCATTTTTGATGATTTGGATTAATAAGTTTCAGGCATTCTTGCCTTCTGACATCTATCAATTTTTATTTAGGATTTCTGAAAGCTACTATAAATAATGGCACTTTCATAAAATAAAATAAAATGGCTTCAGGTCACACAAAAACTGTAGTCCCAATCTTAAAAAAGTTTACTGCCCTTATGAAATCCTTCAAATTACTTAACAGGATTAGATATGTAAAATAAATTAGTACAGTTGCTATAAGTAGAATATTTTGTACAAAATGTACTGTTGGATCAGGGATGCATTTTAATTAAGTAGTATATCGTTTGTTAGTCAATACACTTTTTTTCATTTAATATGAACATTTTAATTTAAAGATGCTTCCTGGTGAAGCTGCAGCTGCTCTTTGTTTTCTTTGTAAAAAACACCTCCATGAGTTTTTATTTGTTTAAACTAAATCAATTAGAAACCTTAAATATTTTATTATTGAGACTAGTTTCTCAGAAATCATCATTTAAAAAAAAAAAAAAATCTAACATAGGGTTGGAAAAAGAAAAAAGAAAACATAAACAAGAATTAACATTAACAAAACATTTGGTAATCTGTCTAGATATCAAAGTCATGTGGCACTTATATATTATATGGGATATTGTCAAAAGCTTTACACCAACTAAGATACAAATGGAAAACGTTAGACAGAATATATTAAGTGATGAAAAGAAGTACAATATACTGTGTATACAGTACAATACAGTAGGGTTTACAATTATAAACAGTATAATTAGTAGCCAGTTTCTAAAATGACAGAGAGAAGCACTGGAGTGAAAGAAGCTTGGTGGAAATAATAAAAATAGGAAAGCAACAACTAATATAATCAACACAAGAAAGGGTGTGAGAAATTGATGGTTTTCAGGGGAACAGCCCCAAAGAGCAATCTATAGGATGGATGATAAATCACCAATGGGAAATTTGTTGAGCGACCTTGTCTTCGACCTCCTATCCAATATGGCAGTCGAAACCATTTTTTAAGGTTTTTCTCAACCCCACAATTGCTCCAGAGAGGCTGAATGGATTTCTTTAAACTTTATTCAGCAGAAACCATTATCTTTGGAATGTAACTGAGATGACCTGATAAAAAGTTAACTGAACGGTTGACATCTACAGCCTGGCTTTTCATTTGTATTGTGGGTTCACTCTCCTGTATATACAGTGTACTGTATATTGTTTGTCACATTTTAATAGAAAAGGCAGTGATTGGATAAGTGGTTCTCTAAATATAGTTACCAATGTCTGTTTTAAAACTTATGATTGCAATGATTATAGAAAAAATGTGCCTAGATTCCAGTTCCTGAACCAAATTGTAACAAATTATATATTTTTTTCTCAGTTAATACATTTAGGTATGCTGAGTTTTTCATTAATAATTAAGATGTACACTTTTTTCCAGATATCTCTAATTTTGTTTTGCTGTGTTATTATCAAAGACCCTTGTTCAGTAATGCACACAAACACAATCACTAAAAAATACAAGCACATTCACAGCAGAGATCGTTTATATAAATTAAAACTTGGATCGCTACAAGTGTAATGCTTAAATGCAGACACAGTTCAGCAAGAATAAGTATAAATAAAAAATAAAAAAAGTCTTTGCCAGTCAGAAAGATCCAGCTGCATTGCCTTGTGTGGAGTAGTATACAACAAAACCTGGGGTTAGTGCAGAATTACATCTTCCATTAAAATGTAATACTTACATTATGTACTAATTATGAGCAATTCACAATAACTTGCCCCACTGAGCAGACACTTAGATGCAGCATTCCTAAACAATCTTCTTGCTGCTCACAGAAGACAGACAGTTCCTAAGAGGCTCTGCTAACTTTATCATGCATGTGGGACAGACTGTTCAGCAAAACCGAGACTCAACTGTAATCTCTTCTACTCCCAAAATTAGTTTTCACAAACAAATACCCACTATATCCAGCACTTCACTCACCCAGCCTTAATTTGATAAAATACAACAACATACAACAATCTCCTGTATACTGAACACAACAATTCTACAATACCTGTTGTATGTCAATGTGCTATTTTTTTATTTATTGTGTTTGTTTTTGATTCAACCTTCCATGAATCAATTTTAATGATGAGAATCTGCTTATATATACACTACCGGTCAAAAGTTTTAGAACACCCCCATTTTTCCAGTTTTTATTGAAATTTAAGCAGTTCAAGAAGAAGTCCAGTGAATAACCTGAAATGGTATAAAGATAAGCGGTAAACTGCCAGAGGTTAAAAAAAAAAAGCTTAGGTTACCAAAAACTGAAAAATAATGTACATTTCAGAGTTATACAAAAAGGCCTTTTTCAGGGAACAAGTAATGGGTTAACAACTTACAGCTGTTCTGCAGCAATGGAAGTAAATTAAGCCTCAAGTTGATGCTAACAATTCCTACAGGTGTCCCAACTTTTGTTGATTACTTGCAAACCCTCTGTCTGTATAAAAGCAGTGTTGGAACAGATTGTGTTACTACACCCTCTTAAGCATTATTTGGACAGTATTGTACTGCAGGAAGCAGTATTTTGCTATCATAACGGTGAGAAAAAGGCAATTAACAAAGGAAGACAGAAGACCATTATAACCCTTAAAAGTGTAGGTCTTTCCTTTAGAGAAATTGCAAAGAAAGCCAAGGTGTCAGTGAGTACAGTTTCCTGCACTTGGAAACTGGAGGAAACTCTGACAGGAAGGAAGGAAGAGGTCTGGCAGACCCAAAGCCACAACAGAATCAGAAGACAAGTTTCTGAGAGTCAACAGCTTGCGTGATAGGCGGCTCACAGGGCAACAGCTTCAAGCACAGCTTAACACTGGTCGAAGTAAGCAAGTCTCAGTTTCAACTGTAAAGAGAAGATTTCGAGCATATAAGAAAATAAGAAAAAGAGGCTTGCCTGGGCCATTAAGCACCGCCAGTGGACTATTGAAAACTGGAAGAAGGTCTTATGAACCGATTAATTAAAATTTGAAATCTTCGGTTCATCAAGCAGGGTTTTTGTACGTTGTCGAATAGACGAAAGGATGGTTCCTTGGTGTGTGACACCAACTGTCAAACATGGAGGAGGAAGCGTGATGGTCTGAGGCTCTTTTGCTGGATCCAGAGTCGGTGACTTGCACAGAGTTAGTGGCACCCTGAACCAAAACGGCTACCACAGCATTTTGCAGCGGTATGCAATACCCTCTGGTATATGTCTAGTTGGTCAGGGGTTCATCCTACAGCAAGATAATGACCCAAAACATACCTCCAGGCTGCGTCAGAACTACCTTAGAAGAAAAGAACAAGACTGTAGGCTTCAAATCATGGAATGGCCAGCACAGTCTCCAGACTTAAACCACATCGAGCTGGTTTGGGATGATCTCGACAGAAGGGTGAAAGCAAAGCAACCTACAAGTGCAACACAATTGTGGGAACTTCTGCAACAGTGTTGGGAAGAACTTTCCGAACAATATCTGATTTCCATTGTAGAAAGAATGCCACTAGTAAGTTCGGCTGTTATATCTGCAAAAGGTGGCTACTTTGATGAGTCAAAAGTTTTGATTAAATTTTGTTAAACAAAACGATTCCATGATTTCTTTTTTTTATCTCCAATTGTTTATTTGTTCTATGCTTTAATTTCAGAGTACATTGAGACATTAAACTGCATAAATTTCAATAAAAACTGGAAAAATTGAGGTGTTCTAAAACTTTTGACTGGTAGTGTGTATATGTGTGTATATATATATATATATATATATATATATATATATATATATATATATATAGATAGAGAGAGATATAGAGAGAGAGAGAGAGAGAGAGAGAGAGAGAGAGAGAGAGAGAGAGAGAGAGAGAGAGAGAGAGAGAGAGAGATAGATACACACACACTTGTACAGACAAAATAGGCAAACATCATAATGCATGGAATATGCATATATTCTAGTTGAATTAGTGTTTCAGAGGTCAACGTGGGTTTGTACATAATCAAGGTTTTAGAATTCATACCTGTTATCCCAGCATTGGATGCATATTCTAGGGATAACTGATCATCCATTCTGATGGACGTTCATTGACACACATTTGTGAGTATCAGATAATGTTTACATTACTTATTCAGGAGTTCTGGCTTGTATTTATTTGTGATAACAAAGGCTATATCTAATAGTCAGAATTTCATGAAATGTCATTTGTTACAATTAGTTACTGATCATGAAATCATGTAGAATAGGTCAGATAACAGGAGGCAATCATTAATTTTTTATCTTGTTCACCGGTACACAGTAGCTTTCTAAATCACAGCTAAAGTACTGTAGCACCACTTGACGCCAGACAAACCTTGCAGCGTAGAAAGTATTAAAAGGCCAGGAGTCAGTCTTTCTAATTCTTACAGAAAAACAGACTTAAAGCCTTGGTCAAAAAATGTTTCATTTGGAAAATGAAATTAGGCTTTCAGGGCTAGGAAAGGCAGCAATGCACAGAGAGTGATTAAAACAAAGTCTTTAGAATCCCAAATGGTTGTGAACACTGGCTAGTGTATCCTGACATTGGAGTGACACAGACACCTTTCATGCCATTGCCAAATATCTAATGTTTTACTGTGTTGCAACCTGACAGCAATCCATTTTCACCTGGCCTTCAATAAACAGAGCAGGGTGTTTTTCATTAAATAATATTGTCGAAAAGTATCAACTGGATAACTAACCCTACAACATAAAACAAAGCAGCAAGGATCAACTACAAAGTGGTCTAATTTTTCAGTGACCAATAACCCCGGAGGCAACTCTATTTTTATAAGGAATGATGCAGTGCTTGCAGAGAACTGTTTATTTCAGGGTTTTAAATATTTATCATATAAAAAGTACATTTTGTTAAATAATTGGGAGAGTCAATCTTTTCAACAGGCATTCAGTCATTATTTTTTTCTGTTATTATTATTTCATGGTATGTACTGCATTATTCTTAATAACCATAGATAACTGTAGATAAAAGTAGATAAGCTTATGTCTGGGGGAGGCGCTTTTATAACCAACATCATGAGTTGAAGAGAAATAATTTTTCAAAGATTTTTTTTTACTTTTATGAATGTCTTGCACCTATCTTCACAGGGCACTGTAAGCCACCTATATATAATGGGCAATTGTTTGCTGTACAGCCACCTAAAAGATTTATAGGTACAGTACAGTTGGAAACAGCAGGGCATGCAATACTCTCCAGTTGGATTAACAGATGGCCAGTAAATGCAGGCATTCGGAGGGTAAGAATGCCCATGTACTGCGATGGGGTGCAAAGAGGGTGGAGAACCCTGTTGTTCCCTTTAGGGGTTGTTGTCTACAGAGGGGTGGTTGTTGTTGATCTCGGCTGCATGCTCTTGTGCAATCTGGGAGTGGGTTGAGTCAGCCGAGGAGCTGTCAAAGATCAGAGCAGATGAAGCCCAGAGGTGGCCTTATGTGAGTAACAAATGACTGGCATTATAGCTCAGCCAGGTGGTCGGGCTGCGAATTGAGGGGTTGGCTCCAGGACGCTGGCATCGCTGTTTAGCAACCTGGGTGTGTTGGGTGCATCAAAGCAAAACAAAGAAGATGCATGTTATCCACTGAGGATCTGGGGGATTTCCCTGCTTTGAATTTAAAACTTGCAAATTTGCTACAAGGAAAACACAATGTTTACTTTAATATAAAACATTTTAAAAAACAAAATAGTTGAGTGGCTGACAAAATAATTATACACACAAAAAAAAGCAAAGTTTTGATTGTGCATAATAATAATAATAATAATAATAATAATAATAATAATAATAATAATAATAATAATAATAATAATAATAATAATAATAAATAAATAAATAAATAAATAAAAAATCCCCAAACAATTATACCAGGAATTTGCATTGTTCTTACCTTCCCTGTTCAACCTGGATACACCCAAATATTTATCATAGTAACTTTGTACCACATTAAAGGAAAACAATAAAACCCCCAAACTTTTATAATTATCTTAGAAAGCCTTTACAGTGTCTTTGTTAGTGCTGAAAGGGCACCACTTCTTATCAGAGATCATCTGCCTGCAGAGGTCTCACAGCCTTTATTTTTTATGTTGTTTTATACTGACAGGAAAATGAATGCTCTCCGAGACATCCTATACCTTCTTTGTATGCAGAGAAGCAAGTTTCAATACCATGCCTCGGTGGATGCAAGCGACATTATATGCAAGATGCATGCCTTGTACGTGACGTTGCATTTCTTTTAATACTCTTGTAATAGGCAGGCCTGACTGGATATATGTTTCTCTCCTGGGAATTTTTCAAGCACAGATTCCTTAATAAATAGCATGTACATGAAATAACCTTTGTTCTTTCTAGAGAACAGAACGTAAACCTTAAAGCACAACTTCTGTATTTTAGGACCATTGATCAAATCACACAAAAATCCCCTAAAAGTACTCTTTATATTTTCCCCTTCAAAATGAATACAGGAAAGTAGTTTCGTAAGGGCCCCAGGGTTTTTTGTCACCTTGCATTGCCTGTGTCACAGTGAATTCATAAAACCAAAGATCTTCACTGAATTGTAAAAGCTCTTTAGACTAAAGTACCAGGCAGTATAGCATGTAAACACAATGTATGCATTTCTTTTCAAGTTATGCAGTACTATCAAATCTCCACTTGAGGTTCTTTACCTCTCTGCTCTACCATTGCAAGTCTGTAAAGGCTGAGTCAGTACAGAACTGTACATTTCAATACCATCCTTAATGGCAAGCACAGTAGGCTTTACACAAAAAAAAAAAAAAAAAAACAACAAATTTGACTCCTCTTGATGGAGTGGAAAGGTTTTTTCAAATTCTGCTGACAGACAAGAACAATGCAAGCCCACACATCACTGGCTGATCCAATGTATAAGCAGCATTGACTGACCTTCCCAATATACATCCCCCATTTTGTATCCTTGTACGTGTCATATTTGTATGTCTATGTCTTGCACTGGAGGTAGGATAGTAACATACCTACAATACTTTACAAAATCTGAAAAAAAACTGCATGGAATCCAGTGAATGGGAGTTTAAAATTATGTTTTTAATTGATCTTTCCTTGTGATAAGAAAAAAACAAAAAAAACAAAATGAAATAGCCTTCAAGTGAGATCACACCACAGGACTGCAAAAAAGCCTGCAAATATATTCAGTATCATTTGTTACCACCTAGAGCTGAATGTTGTCTCTGACATTGATCTGCCATCTCAGTTACATTCCAAAGATAATGGCTTCTTATTCTTCTTTCACACAAATGCTGCAATATAACAAATCTCCAAATGAGCTTCACTGACCTCCTGTCCCCAAAATCCATTTCAAAATAAAAGTTTGTAAACTAAATGTTGCAGAGGGGTGGAATTTGCATTTCAAACACAGACACTCACTTTTTTATATACTGTACAACCATTATTTGGGTCAAAGATCACTTAACTTGGATTTGGTGTTTGATTAACTTTAAACTTTGTGCATAGTACTTTAATAGAAAGTGGATATTGAATACAGTCTAATTTTGTTAAATTAGTAATATTTTACAAGATATATCTATAAAGCCATTACTTTAAACAAGGCCTGATATGGCAATAGTCATAGTTGCCTAACTTAAACAAGTACTAAAAAGGCAAAAACCATACAAACAACTAAACAAAACACTAAGCTCACAATAATAAGAACAATAACCCACCAAGGAGGTTTTACTAATATTAATTTATACTAATATTAACTTTTACTTTTACTAATATTAACAAATTACTACTTGGGTTATTAATTTCAATGGTAACCACATACAAATGCATTAAAACACTATCTAGCTATACTTCTGAAAAGTTTGCTTACTGTATGCTTGTTAACGTCAGACACTCCTGTCTTTCCTGCAAAGCCTTAAGGTGTGCAATCATAGTTGAAACACAACAGACTTTCATAATATCAGCAATTGTGTTTCAAAGGAGTCCTGACTTAGTTGACTTTGAGGGAATCTGCTTCTGTTCAGTATGAAAATTGAAAATGCTGTTGATGAAAGTACTGTACATCAACAAGTAGTGGTTTCCAACCTTTTTTGATGTACGACCCCCACATTCAACTTTGCACCAAAACTATGCATTGATACAGTACATTAGATATTATTGTGTGATGTTGGTAAGATACAGTTACATTATTTGGGGAATCACCTAGGATGTGCTCACGGACCACAGATGAAGACAATTAATTTAAAAAACAGATAGTACAACCACTCAGCTTCTTCACAAGTAGTACATAAAACACAAGGGGCAATGAAGTGACACCTACTATGAGGTAACAAACTGCAATGGAGCTCCCTAGTTGGTGGATGAAAGTTCTGAGATTTCAAAATTAGGTTAATAGCCAATTAGCAAAACTTCACTATTTAGAGGGCTTAGCTTAAAGGTTATAAACACTGCAAATGAATAAACAAAATATTTTAGTAAATTTTAAATAACAAGCCTTGCAAATCAGACATTCTTTATCTTCTTCATTAATTGGACTGAAAAACTAATACATTACATTCAAGGGATTTACTTATATATTTAGACCCTACAGCATGTTCCTTTGAGTTAGCAATGTCATTAAATGCGAAAAAATATGTTTTCTTTTGATATCTATGTGGTCAACTTTAAGGAATGATGTGACTAAAAAAAGAACAGACAGGGGTGACAGCTGTAAACATATTCACTAAACAAAGATTAACCACACAAAAACTCCACTTGATGGGACTCACGAGTGGCGCATCCAGTAAAGGCGCTGCACACGGTTGTGCCCTATAGCCTGGAGATAGCAAGTTCGAATCAAGGCTATGTCTCTGCTGACCGTGACCGGGAGTTCCTAAGGGGTGGCTCTCAATTGGCCGAGTGCCGCCCAGGGGGAGGGAGGGCTGGGTCGGCCAGGGTGTCCTCGGCTCGCTGTGCACCAGCGACCCCTGTGGTCTGGACAGGCGCCTGCAGGCTTGCCTGTAAGCTGCCCAGAGCTGCGTTGTCCTCCGATGCTGTAGCTCTGAGGTGGCTGCATGGTGAGTCAGCAGTGTGTAAAGATGCGGGTGGCTGATGGCACACACTTCGGAGGACAGTGTGTGTTCGTCTTTACCCCTCCCGAGTCAGCGCAGGGGTGGTAGAGGTGAGCTGAGCCCCAAAATAATAAGGACATTACTAAATGGTGGAGAAAATAATAAAAATAATAATTGGCTATGACTAAATTAAAAATAAATAAATAAATAAACTCCACTTAGAACAGTTAGGAATTGTCTGGAAGGTGAAACTACCATAGTAGTTCTACACCACATGATAACATTGTTAAAGCTATAAAATCCAAGGCTTTGTACAATGTTACCATTACCAATGTTTAAAAATATAGGAATCACACTATTATTTCTGGCGGTTTTGTGATTGGTAATGTCACATTAACAATGCATTAGCCAAACCAATCACATGCATGCACATCCCTTGATCCCATTTAGTTTGGATAAAAGTTTAAGTGACTTTTGCATTACAACAGTCCTGTAACTGCAAATAGCCTGCAGAAGATCCCAAGCACATAAAGTTTGCCTTAAAGAAGAATCCCATATTTCAGTAAAGTTCTGCAAAGCAGTGTGAAAAATTCATAAGGCAACGGTGTCCATAAAACATGATCTTTGACCTACTTGTGAATTCAAAGGCAAGCCTACTACCTTCCAAATATAGAGTACTTTTTAGTGGAGCTACTTTTTTTCAATGCAGTTTTCTCATACTTGCCATCTACCTCCTGTGATGTTTGAGAACTTTGCTGGCACTATGACCTGCGATACATGACCTGTAGAAAGTAATTGATGAAAGAGCTGTGGTAATTCTATGCTTAGTATTCCAGTGTTTATTTAAAATCAAAGATAGGATTAGAAGGCATACTACCCTGATCTCTAAATCAAATTTTGGAAAAGCAGATTACAGGGAGAATCAGTTTAACAGTCTGCCATTAAAACACTAGCTAATAGTTTAATAAAATGTGAAACATGCTCTTACATCTATCAGAGAGCACTGCACTACTCAAATACATGTATTTTTTCACACATCTCTGTAGTACAGAAGAAAATAAAGCAAGACAGACAAGACAGGCACATAACACAACGATTTTGTTCGAGAACAAAACACTTCCCAAGCAACCAGAACATCACTGACTGTTTCCACAGCTGCACTTCTGTATGAAGGCTGTTATTCTGGGAATTGGTATGCAACTCAATTTTCATTTTGTAATGAGCCGAAGGTGTCCCATTGCAATAAGATATGTTTTGGGAAACTGAAACACAATCTTATTATACTTCAATTCATCCATCTATACAACACCTTTGCAGTAAATTGCAGTGACTTTTTTATTTTAATGATACAAATAAGCTAATTTTTCTGTATGGTCAAAACATATTTTTAGTAAGGGTTTTTTCATTTGGTTATCAAACAAACAAAAAAGCCTTACATGTTTTTGCCCCGTTCCAAGTGAAAACTACAGATTCTCTGACAAGACTGAAAATCCATGTTTTTCTGCAGTAAACAGATTCCTATGATTCCTGCTCATCATCTGATAAAGTAGTAAATAGACGAACCAAACATAAGGTCCACAATTTAAAAGTACCCAACACTTTCTTAGCTGAAGGGACATATCTGTTTCAATTGTTTTTTCTATAAGTCTATAAATCATGGTTACACTCTCCCTGACAAAAACCTGTGCGAGTCCCTTTACACTGTACTGCTTTGCTTAAATGAGTTATCTATTCCAGTCTGCACATCAGAATCTTGGTTTCCCATAATTCTACACATACTATGGATCCTGCCAAAGGATTCCGTAACTGCTTTGCTCAATCCCAAAAACAGTGACTGTACTACAGAAAGTAAGGGATTTCCAAGTTGATGATAGTTAAACCAATCAGGTGGCATTCGTGCCTCGATCGTTGGAGGGAATCAGTCGCTTCTATATCATTGTGATCTGTTTCTCTCATGAGTGCCTCTTTCTTTATCTCCAAAAGATGTGTCTGTAACACTCTCAAGTAAGTCTTCAAACAGTGGATTGTCAGTCTCTCTTCCTCCTTCTTTTACATGTTCTTCAGTTTCATTCTCTTGCTGTCCAAGAGCATTATCAGGCGAATCAAGTAAATTTCTTTCACAGGAAGAATCCTGGGCTTCATTAGTGTTTGGATTGAAAATTGGAGCTGTTGGATTCAAAAACAGAAACCAAGCTTGGCAAATCCAGAATAATCTCTTCTTCTGAGGTTTTGGCACCTCTATGTGCTGATATCACTTGAAAACAGGGTTTCCTCATAACGAAAACTGTCTATAATTAAATCCTCTTCGCTCTCAGAGGAGCTTGAAGTACAGTGATTTCTCATTGTTTCTGCAACATGTAGAGCTCTACAGGATTTTGGCTGTTGGGCCTCCTGTGGCATTTCCAGTGACTCTGATACAGGAAGAAATCTGCATGATACAGTAGGAGAAGATCTCTATGGTCCTGGTTGGCCAATCTTTACTGTCAGGTTTAACAATATAAACTGACAATTCACCTGAGCGTTTGATTATGATGTGGATATCAGACTCCCACCTGTCTGCACGTTTGTGTTTACCTTGCACTCTTAGATTGCACACTAACACACGATCACCACATGAGAGCGTATAATTCCTAGTATACTGGTCAAATTTTTTTGTTCTTCTTCACTGACCTTTGTGCACTTCCAATAGCAATAGGTAGCTCTCTTCCAGCTGATCTTTCAACTTCTCAACATACTGAGAATGAGTGAGGCGCTCATTTTCACATTTTAATCCGAAAGCAATGTGGATTGGTAATCTGGGCTGTTGCCCAAACATGAGCTCATTAGCAAGAGAATCCAATGACATCATTTCTGCTACAATTATAGGCATGGATCAGTGGTTTTATAACGTTTCACCAGTGTGCCTTTCTCATGTCTTGTAACATGCCCAACATGCCAAGCAAAGTCCTATTAAATCTCTCCACAGGATTTCCATGTGGGTTGTCAAGGAAATTCATGGTTAAATTAATTTTAATATAAGCATTTCTCAGATATTTAATTATGTTGGCTGTGGGGGTAGAGTTGTTAACACCAATTCCAGAACATTCTTAACCAGATCTTCAAAGCTGATTAGATAAGGCACAAAACACAATCTGCGTTAACTTGTCCTAAGGTGTCATAAAACCTACCAAGCAAGCCATAGTGACGATGCAGTTGTTCCATTATTGTGTTAAAAGTTAGTTAAAATGCTTTAAGAATCATTTTACATTCAATGACATAACTTGTATACACAAGTTTAACAGTTATTTTAAGTAAGTTTCCCAATAAATCTGAAGTATGTATTGTGTTTTAAATGAATATTATAAACTAACAACTATTTTTGAATATTGTGCTTTGATTGTATTATGAAGTGTTTTATATGCTTGTAATCATAATTTTGTATAGAGAATGAAACTGAAATTCATATGTTTCTCCAATGAATGTAACTAAAGTTATATTGAATAGGATGTTTAAATGATAAATGTTTTGATAATAAAATAGGTGGATACATTCGATTTCTAACACACCCTTTTTGTGTGACATGCAACTGTCCATCAAATACTGTGAACCAATGGAAGGACCGACAAGGATTTGTTTACAGTACAAGGGAATGACTATACATTGTGTTATTTAAACTCATAACAAGGATCTTCACTCTCTCTTCTGTTCTCTCTGGACGCTGGACTCTCTCTGGATTCTCACTGGATTTGCTCTTTTTCAAAACATCTCATCGCTCTCAACTCATCAAACTCCGAAGTTCTTCAACGAAGATGCAATGATGTAAAAGCAGTGTTCAAAGCAGTCCCGGAGAAGATGGGCTGCCTCCAGAACAACAAAAGTTTTTGCCTACAGTACAGACTTCACAGAAATACTGCACTGTGCTGCTGCACAGCTAACTTCTACAGAGAAGTCGGCTGTGTTACGATGACTTTGTTTTAAACATCACACCAACAGAATAAGTATCAAACTTATATTGTGTGTTTACAAGTAAGCCATGATATTGATATCATCTCAACCAAACAATGCATTATGAACTATTAAGACTGCTTCACTAATGCAGAACTCTATGACCAGAGAGCACATCAAGGATTTATTATGAACATTTAACAATGCATTACTTTTCCTTGAATGTTTTGTTTTATTTCTTCTTTATACATATGTGTTTAACTATGAAGCCTAACCTTTATTCTTCTTCCTTTGAGAAAATGATAATATTTTTGTCTTATAAGAAATATACATTTATGATTGATTGAAATACTTAAACATACATAATATTAATTGTTAATCTATTTTCATCATGAATCTAGGGATAATTAAGCCAGAATCACTAGTTCTTATTAAGGTATTGTGTTTATTATGGTTAATAATTACATTATGAGTTATAATGTTTTTTTGTTTTTTTTTAATGGTAATTGGCGAGGACGCAGTTGTGACATAATCCATAGATATACAACGTAAATATGCACAACAGGATGATATGATGTAGTTCGGACCTTTGCTAAATCCACAAGCACATATAGTTCTTTAATCATGTAGGATTCAAAATCCCTTTTTTGGTTACTATGCAGTCGCTCCGACAATCCATAATGGACAAAGAAATTATCCCACAATGTTTTGGCTATTGTCTTCGCTTTTTGGTCCTTTGTTCCGATGTTGAAGTGGTCTGTGAGAGGAAGTCCATGCAAACTAACTTGAGGGGTCTGCTGATCTAGATGTTCACTGAGAGAGCTGCTTTCTCTGGCTGAGCCTTCCACCTTACACACGTCCCACACGTCTTGACCTTATGTTCCATCATAGCAGCTGTTCTCAGCCAGTAGAACTGTGATCTCACAAACTGTAGTGTTCTGTCCTCTCCAAAATGTCCCCTTTCATCATGCACACCTTCCAAAACTTGGCTTCTGAACTTCTCTGGCAAAACCAGCTGATGGGTTACTTTATCTCTTCAGGCAACACTGATGTCCCAAAATCAAAGATTACATTTGGTTTATTAATTTCTACTTCCCTAACAGCAGAGGCAGTTGACTGACTGACCACCCATTCTTCCTTTGCTACTTTTGGGCTACAGGTTCCACGCCCAATCAGAATGATGTGTTGAGTAATGTAAAGCTCAGCAACTAGACAATTTATAAGAACAGAAGAACATAAGAAAGTTTACAAACGAGAGGAAGCCATTCGGCCCATCTTGCTCGTTTGGTTGTTAGTAGCTTATTGATCCCAGAATCTCATCAAGCAGCTTCTTGAAGGATCCTAGGGTGTCAGCTTCAACAACATTACTGGAGAGTTGATTCCAGACCCTCACAATTCTCTGTGTAAAAAAGTGCCTCCTATTTTCTGTTCTGAATGCCCCTTTGTCTAATCTCCATTTGTGACCCCTGGTCCTTGTTTCTTTTTTCAGGCTGAAAAAGTCCCTTGGGTCGACATTGTCAATACTTTTTAGAATTTTGAATGCTTGAATTAGGTCGCCGCGTAGTCTTCTTTGTTCAAGACTGAATAGATTCAATTCTTTTAGCCTGTCTGCATATGACATGCCTTTTAAGCCCGGAATAATTCTTTTTTATAGTGAAGTGACCAGAACTGAACACAATATTCAAGATGAGGTCTTAGTAGTGCATTGTACAGTTTTAATATTACTTCCCTTGATTTAAATTCAACACTTTTCACAATGTATTCGAGCATCTTGTTAGCCTTTTTTATAGCTTCCCCACATTGTCTAGATGAAGACATTTCTGAGTCAACAAAAACTCCTAGGTCTTTTTCATAGATTCCTTCTCCAATTTCTATATCTCCCATATGATATTTATAATGTACATTTTTATTTCGTGCGTGCAGTACCTTACACTTTTCTCTATTAAATGTCATTTGCCATGTGTCTGCCCAGTTCTGAATCTTGTCTAGATCATTTTGAATGACCTTTGCTGCTGCAACAGTGTGTCCCACTCCTCCTTATTTTTTTGTGTTTGCAAATTTAACAAGTTTGCTTACTATACCAGAATCTAAATCATTAATGTAGATTAGGAATAGCAGAGGACCTAATACTAAGGGAGGACTAACCATGGGTTTGTTACAGCTGGTAAGATCTGAAGGCAGTTACACACAAAAACCCCTCCTGGTAAGGAGGACTCTTGCGGACCATTAACAAGAGCTACTGTGGCTGTATTCAACTGACTCAAATGTGAAATGTCTTCTACAATCAGCTTCTGGACTCCAGGGATGATCTGTGGCTTCTTTCCCAGCAGTCTAACATTGCTTATCTTGCCATGACGCATATGTATTTTCTCCTATCAGCAAGAACTCTTAAAAGGCAGTGATAGGCATCTAAAGGAAAGTGAGACTTCAATCCTATCCTCTTAGTCGGTTGAATTCTGTGTAGCACATCCAAGGCATTGGTCCCGATCAACAATGGAATCTGGTCGTTGCATCGAATGACAGGGTGTCACAGAGACGGCCGAAGTGGGCGGCGTCAGAACCAGGAAAAGGAATGAAATACACAAAACACAGGACGGATGAAATGAAGTGATGAAGACGCCTGTTGGCGCCGGTTTAATACAAAATAAAAGGTTTAACAAACACGAAAACACAGGACACGGCACTCTACGCCAAAATAAATAGACAAACGAAAACAGACTAAACTTAACAAAACGGTGCACGGACAGACATTGACAAACACGGTGACTAGATACTTTGTTATTATTACTAACATTACTTTCCTCCGATTCCAATTCCCGTTCTTCTCACCGAACACCCAACATCTTGTATGTTTTTTACGTGCATCTATATATACTATTGTGAAGGGATTCAATTACCAATTAATTATTCACTTGAATCCCAGCACGTGAATTAATAAAGTGCAATATCTCCCCGTGCTCATTTATTATTACATTTTTACTTGCACGTGAAGTGCTGTGCAATCCTCGTGCCTAAATACACATGTGTATACATTTTAATCATTTTGAATGACCTTTGTTTCTGCATGTTACACAGACCCGTTTTATATCCCGTGTACCAATGTCTTATACACCAACATTTAAACACACCACACGCAACACATAACAGATAATATACACAGGGGCGGGCACTTTGTTACATATACCCCCTCCTGTGCAAAGCACACATGGCCTCAATGGCCACCTCCCCCCTTAAAAGCCCAAAAGTCCCGCCCAAAGTCCTTGGCCAGGACCAGAGGCTTCCAGGGGCCCACAGGTCGTAATGCTGTCAGCAGGGTAGCATTGCCTATCTTGCCATGACGCATATGTATTTTCTCCTATCAGCAAGAACTCTTAAAAGGCAGTGATAGGCATCTAAAGGGAAGTGAGACTTCAATCCTCCTCCTCGCCGTCAGCTGAATTCTGTGTAGCACAACCACCGTTCTTTGCAGGGAAGAAACTGCAGAGGGAGCAGGTCTACTGACCTCCCCCACGATCTCCGGGTGAACGTACGACGTTGGCGGTCTCCAGACCTCCTCCCCCTCCTCTTAGGCGGGGAAACTGCTGCTGGGGTTGGCGGTCTCCAGACATTCATCCCCCTCCAACAATGGAATCTGGTCGTTGCATCGAATGACAGGGTGTCACAGAGACGGCCGAAGTGGGCGGCGTCAGAACCAGGAAAAGGAATGAAATACACAAAACACAGGACGGATGAAATGAAGTGATGAAGACGCCTGTTGGCGCCGGTTTAATACAAAATAAAAGGTTTACACAAACACGAAAACACAGGACACGGCACTCTACGCCAAAATAAATAGACAAACAAAAACAGACTAAACTTAACAAAACGGTGCACGGACAGACACTGACAAACACGGTGAGCAGATACTTTGTTATTATTATTACTTTACTTATTTCCTCCGTCTCCAATCCCGTTCTCCGCTCACCGAACACCCAACCACCAGTATGTGACAACGTGCATCTATATATACTATTGTGCTGGGATTCAATTACCAATTAATTATTCACTTGAATCCCAGCACGTGAATTAATAAAGTGCAATTCCCCGTGCTCACATATTACTACATTTTACTTGCACGTGAAGTGCTGTGCAATCCTCGTGCCTAAATACACATATACATTTTTAAACACTCGTGTTACACAGACCCGTTTATATCCCGTGTACCAATGTCTATACACCAACATTTAAACACACCACACGCAACACATAACAGATAATATACACAGGGGCGGGCACTTTGTTACACAGGGATGACCAAAATCAAAGTCCTTATTTGTTCTACGTTTCCTGTGATTCTTCTGGAAAATCGAATGCTTGGTTCTAAGTAGCCCATATTGGCACAATCTGACCATTTGTGCCTTCAATATTCAGCAGATGTTTAACTGTAATATCAGTAAATGTGATAGATGATGCTAGTAGAAACCTAAAGAAAGGGTTGTCACCTGTGAGCCTGTATCTAACAATCACAAGCAATACCCTACAATACAGTAGCTGTACATCTTGTTTCAACTAACCCTTCAGGCAAAGAAAACCAATTGTGTTCTACAGTATGTGACTTGACAGCAATCGATTGGTTCCCTAGGCTGTGTGGGACTCTGTGGTTGAATACCTGTTCTACTTTGCGCCTAAACAGGAACAGATGTTAGTTTAATGTGCTGGCTAACGAATTCTCTTGCTGATCCTCCCAAACTCTTTGCTTCTCTTTTAAGCCATCTTTTTTAGCAACTAGTACAGCATTTGGAGCACTACCACACAGGATTGTAATGTGAAATAATACCATGCCCTGAAGAGTCCTCTTGACTTACTAGCTTGTGCATTGCTTTTCCCTGTCATTCTTTTCTGTGCTTGCTATTTTTCAAAATATTGAGTTGTTTTTGTAATTCAGATATTTGTTTCTTTAATTTATCAATCCTCTTCGAGGAACCAAGATCCTGCTTCATCCTAGTGATCTTGGATGTATGCTTATCCTCTTCCGTTCTAATTAGAAGGAACAGTTTTCCAAATGAGGGTGGGGAGCTCTTCTTTTACTCCAACTGCAGAGTTGTGCATCTGCAAATATTCTGAGGGTTTATTGGCATTATCTTGATGGCTATTGAGAAACTTTGCAAATAGTTCGTCCCCATCTTTAACTGTCCCAAAGGCTGAACTTCACGGGGGTAACTGTTTTCATCTAATACAACCTACTGCTGGTGAAGGATCCCCATTCTCTAGTACACTGACTAACCCAGTGTCAGCAGTCACACTGCTAGCTATGGGCCTTACAGTGTCTTGCTGAATCTCAGTTGCTGTGGGGTCAGGCTGTATCAAGGGCACCGTAGGGCTGATAAAATCATGGTTACATCAAAATTCTCCTGACAAGCAAAATCAACAGAGTGAGGGAGGCAGGCCCGCCAATATACTAATCTCCTGCGCCAAAGCCCTGTTCTCTGACTGCACCTTAAGGTTTTCCTGAAGGCCCGCCAATCACAGGGGTTATTAGACATTTGTTCCCTCCAGCACAAAATACTAACTGTATGATTTAGCAGAATAAAGGTGGGTCCACAGCACAGACCAGGTAACTGATTTCCTTTGCAAATACAGGTAACAAGAGATAAGTCTTTTTTCCAGTTTTTTCCTTCTGATTTTCACACAAAAAGCAGTGTTTCATTTATTTCCCCCTCCCCGTACCACAAAGTACAATTCTTTAAAAAATCATCTAAAGAATTAACAGCATAATAAATCAAAAAACACATATCAAATGTTCTTATATCATATACTGCATTATAACAACAGGAAAGGTGATTTACAATAAGCAGAGTTGTAATGACTCAAGTCAGTGACTCAATTTGAGTCAGACTCAAGTCGTAATTTTCGGTGACTCTATTCGACTCATTGTCATCAAATGACTCGACTCGAGTCACAGCCCAAATGTCTCCACTTGACTCGAGTCATAGTCTTTATGATAAAATAAATTACACGATCAGTTTACTTTTCAATAACCACAGCCCTTTTTCTGATGAGTACAAGCCCTGCCTCTTTATGAGTGAGAGGAACACGTGACAACATAGAGACGGAGAAGAGCGTCAGCAGCACGGAAGATAAATCAAGAATATCTGCACTCGTTGAGTTCATAAAGACTATGAAGTAGACGGAAAAAAATAAGCAGTCTGCTTCGTGCCAGCACTGAGAAATAACTAAAATAAACTGTGTCTAAAATATTTTGTTATTTTTGGTCTTTATTACATCTTATTTGGTCGGTCAATCAATAGATTTGTATTTACCTAAGCTTAAAACTTAAATGCGGTAGAAAAGAGGGTTAGTGTTTGTTGTCTGGTTTAATGTATAGATAAAAAAAGGATAAAAAAAAAATCATTGTTTTTGAAAACAAAAAAGAACTGGCAAAAAAGCCAAATTATTAAAAATTGCAAGTTATTTTTAAAATCTAAACTGCCACTTGTGAATCCAAACTCATGTACAAGCTTACAAACTTAAAAAATGTTTTGTACATGGAACTTAATGTAATAATGTACTTTACAAGGAATGAACACACAAACAACCCTCTGGAGCTTTAATAATTGTATTTTTTTTTTTTTAGATTCCCATAGCCTACAGCCACTGGCACTATAGCACACATCTATGTTTTCCAGAATTCCCGAATTGTAGTGGTGTAGTCAGGCATACACAATGTATGCAATTGTGTTCAACACTTTCAATGGGGGGACAATGTTTTGAAATGTTTCCCATTAGCCTGTTTATTTTGTATGCTGAATTTTCACTTCAACTTAACCCATAAAATGCTACACATTTGCAGATTACTTTGAACGATTCCCACATAGTTTGTGTGTGGGGGCAATATATTAGCAGCTTTGCATACAAAGTTGAAATTCCTGCCTACGTACCTGCCAAATTGAGTTAATCAGTTCTAGACGTGTTTGATTAATTTAATACATCAGGATTAGTATCCTGGATAGATGTTTTAGAGTTACTTTGGGTAAAAACGTTTTGCTTTTTTAATGAATACATTCAGAAAAACAAAAATGGGCAGACCAGACCACAGCAGCATGATTTTGAGAATAGGTACAATCAACATTGCCAGACAAAGGAGGTTGAGGACAGAAATGTATTGTTTTCAATTAATTTTTAAGAAGTGGTCTATGGATTTTGTCGTAGTGGGTGAACAGATCAATTATTACCAGTAAAAAAAAAATATGTGTTCATTTGTGCTTCTGGGGTATTTTGCATGTATTTATGAAACAGCAGCTACAACACCACGTTTTACGTTAGTAGGGTTATTCAAAATACAATTGACCACACATTTACACATTGACAAACAACTAGAATTTTATTGTCCTACACGTGGTTAAACTCAGTAAAATTGTAAATAAATGGTTAAATGCATTATTTTGTTTTGTGGTATCCATTACTGTACATCCAACCCAATTGAGCATAGGTAAAAGGGCCTCTGAATCGTCAATAACAAAACCTGCTTATCAATGGGCCAAGGAATCATAAATTCACTGAAACGGAGACAATAAACATAAGCATAAACCGTAGACCTTTAATGCTGAACATCAGTGGGGCAAGTATGACCACATTATTGTGCATCTCAATTCTGTATTTTTAATTGAAATGTTATTTTCTTGTTACTTTTCGATTGCTAATCTCCTGTAAAATGAATCTGATTAAATCAAACTGTCTCGAACTGTCAGAACTAATGACTCGAATTAATTCGAGCCAGATAGGTGACTCTGCTCGAGCAAACTCTGTGATTCAACTCGATCTTGGCATGTCAAAGACTCGACTCGAGTCTTACCCCCCAGTGACTCGACTAGACTCGACTCCCAATTTTTGTGACTTGATTACAACACTGCTAATAAGTGATAAACATACATTCAGTTAATGCAATCAGACTTAAAAGATAAAGACATTAACATTTACGAAATAAATAAATAAATAAATAAATAAATAAATATGGGTGAAGAATTAAGACTATTAATTAGGTCTGTGATAGATTTGCTGTGGAGACCATTGAAAACACTTCAGCATTTGTTTAAGGCTTTAAAAAAGGTTTAGCGTGTTTGAAGTTAACAGGTAACAAGCACGCTTAACTGCAGCACAGATACTCAATATATTGTAAACGTTACACTGGCCTTATTTAACACAGGAGGGTGTACTTGTCAGATAATTTGTGCTCAGATATATGACTAACCATACATATGTTTTGTCACTGTGGTGTTGTTTATCTAACACAGCAACATAGAAGCTGCCTCTTTTTAAAGGTACAGAATAGACATAATATTGTTATTCTCCGAGCCACTGAACTAAATTGGGGTCTATCTTTTTATCCAACCACATATATTTTTATATTAATAATAATCCAATTCATGATAAAACATGAACAGTTTAAAAGATTAGGACACATAGGTGTGAATAAGATATTTTAACTGAAGGCCAAGGTTGTGCATAATGTTTCCATGGCCCTTTACCCCTGTGACCTTGGTTCAATTCTCACCTGGGGCACCTGTAAAGGTAACTTGCTCTCTCAGCCTTGGAGGATGTGTTTGTACCCCAAAAGCCAACATCATAATAATAATAATAATAATAATAATAATAATAATAATAATAATAATAATAAGACTACTATGTCTATTAAACCTTAACTAAAACTCACACAAATCAGTTCAACAAAGTATATATTTTCAATCCGTTTAATTAAGTTTGTAACACTTTGAGATCCTGTTCAAGGCCACAAACAAGGGCAACTGCAACATGCTTCCAACTATCAAAGTTAGCTGCCACATTTATCAGAGTCTGCTGCATCAAAATACTTATACAGAGAAGCAGTAGCAATGAATGCCATGCCTATCTCAGTGTCACTATAACAGCACTGATCTCCAGTGTAGCCAGCACCTTAAATCAACAACAACAACAAACTGAACTTGAGTATGCTATTAAAACAAACTGGGGAAACTTCATATGAACCAATTCAAATAAACATGGTCATGTCCAGAAAGTGTGTATTTTTTTACAGTGCTTGCCAATTAATATTTTTCCCACCTCAGATATTTGTGGCTTAATACTTGCATGTGTTATTGTTTTATTGGTTATCCAATCAAAGGTAAAACAAAACAAGATATTTTTTTTGGAATGAATGGTCTGTTCTGCACAACTATTTGCTTGCTCTGTTTACTCAATTCTGGCATTCCAGACTTCTTCACTGACCCCAATGGTTCAATCTCAATGAACTCAGGGAACAAATTGCAGGTACTGAAGTCATTTGGATCCTTAAAGTGAAAAAAAAAAAAAAAAAAAAAAAAACCTCTGCTTTGAATTTGCTATCTGACCGAATCCCCCCTCCCCCAGTTAAATTTCAAGACTGCTATTTAAGGCTTTTCTAACTTGACCTCATCAACTCCTGAGTTGCTTTTTAATCTGTCCACACCATAATGTTCTATTAGTCTTTTCACAATGTTGTTTAAGCCAAGTCAAGTATTCAAACACCTTTACAAGAATCGGTCTTTTAAGTTTTGGATGACCTCGTCTAACCTGTTTACAGATGTCATGAAACAGGTCCTTCTTCTTTTTGTCCAACTACTCATGTAGTTGCAGCTGAGGAGTATGCAAATTAAATTCCATTTTTATTATATTATATATTATTATATTATTATTACTTTAAAAGCTTTCACCAAAATGTCCTCACAGTAAACACATAACTGCTGACTTATTTTTAAGAAATGCCCATTTGCATCCTTTTAAGTGTTCAATCTTTGATTGCCATTGTCATTGCAAGTTTATTATGCAAGCAGTAATGAGAGCTGGATACAGCACCTCAGGCTGGAAACCAGTGGTTAGATAATGTTGCTATCATTTAACGTTTGGCTATTTCAAGATATCGTCTCAAACTGAATTTAGATGCTGACTGATATTTAAGTTAATGCATTTTCAGTGGTATTATAATTAATTTATTTTATACAAAATAAACTGCAATCTAATAATGATTAATATGATCTATGGGTTCCATTCCACTGAATTAATACGATAGTTAATTAAAGACAATCCATAAATAAAACTCCTCTTGTGAGCAGAAATTAAGTATGCTTCAAGGAAGATTTTAAAAAGTACTATTAAAAATGAAATTGTGCCTGAATATACAATTCAGCTATATTTTCAATTAATTAAAAAAACAAAAAAATAAAAGAACTAAGTCTTTTAAACAGTAGACATTTTTGTCAGAGCTTCGGGGTCAATTTGATTAATGTATACCCCACCAGAATAAGCTATCACTAGATTTTATTGGCACATTTATAGCACTGGGGAAATCCCTCCAGACTGCAACAGCCATCAATACATTATGAAAGGATTACTACTTAAAACAGTGCAACAAAATCCAGAGTTGATTTATCCCAGTCGGACACCCCTTTGTTTTATGGACTCCTTAAAATTTCAATATCTGTGTTTGTTTATGTTTGTACCCCATGCAAACATTGTATTATTAAAAAAAAAAAAAAAAAAAACTTCATGGTTCCATTAATTAGCTTTATATTGGAACTGGTTTGCAGTACTTTTATAATTTAATAAATAATGCATAATCTTTATATAACGGCTTTCATAGTGGACCACCATCAAAAAGCGCTCTACAAGATACAAGACTAGGGTGTGTGAACTATGCATCAGTTACAGAGTCACTTACAACAATGTCTCACCTGAAAGACAGCGCACAAGGAGGTTAAGTGACTTCCTCAGGGTCAAATAATGAGTCAGTGGCTGGGACTTGAAGCGGTGACCTCCCGGTTACAAGCCTGTTTCTTTAACCACTGGACCACACAGCCTCCTGTATATGTTTAAAAACTGCCATGCAAATTAATTAATAGCATGTTATAATGCAGTTGATTAGGACAGCCTACTCAATTTTGGGCAGCCTATATATATATATATATATATATATATATATATATATATATATATATATATAGACAGTGATCAGTATTGTGTGCATTGTGTACAAGAAGGTATTACTGTACATGGGCACTTGGTATCCTTGACGTCTCAAAGAGATCACATTGTAGAAAAAAAGTAATTAAGATGGGAGATGTATTGGAGGTACATAAGTTAAAGCTTATACAATTTGGAATGTAAATACTGTACATGTCAAGTCCACAAAATTTGCACCATAGAACAGCAACATCTTAAAAGTCTTCATAGAAGAGGCACTCCAATACAGCGTGTAATAAAATCAAAAGGAAAAAAAGGGAGATACAACTGGGCAAACAGAGTGCAAAAGCAAAGTAAAAAGTGTCCCAAAGTGTTGTAAATGAGGTTTTAATTTTCAAAGACATAACCTTCCGCAACTCAAGCACATTTGAACTTGATTCATGACTTTTTTTTTTTTTTGTGCTACAGGCAAAACCTGCAACAACTGCAAAAAGCTTTCTATATTGATGCTTAATTATTTTAACTATTACCAATACACAGTTTAATCTAAATCAAAAACTACTACTAAGGAATGCAAATACCAGATTTATCTATACAGGGGCTTGGGGTGCAATTGAACTTCTTATTCAGCTAAGAAAACATTGGGTTATTATCATAACCCTGATTCCCTGAAATAGAAATGTAACCATTACTTAATGGTAAGGTTTGGATTTTGGCACAGTGATTTTTAGTACATTTCATGGGTGACTTGCGAGGAAAAAAAAAAAAAACAATTCATGGAAAGATCACCAAATAATGTATATAACAACCTGCACAAGAGCTATTAAATAGTATACTTAAACCAATAATATAAAGAACATTGCTTTTGACTGCTGACAAGTTTAAATGTTATTTTAGAGTACAAAACTCAGTTAAAAGGTGCCTTCACAACAATGTAACATTTTTATTTATTTTTTGAATAATGTACAATGCAGGCTTTCACAGCGACTGTGTAGCGAAGCAGATGGTGTCTGAAATAAACTGTATTCCTATTTCTCTGTGCGCGTCAGGTGTAAATGTACACACATATGCAAAATCAGCATGTCAAATAATTGTTTTTATTACTGTGTTCAAAATGAAAAGGTATATATTTTTTCTTCAATATTAAAAATTAAATCTTTAAATTGGTTGTTTCTGAGTAGCCTACACTGAGACTTGTCAAATCACACAGGCAGGCACCGCGTCCAAGAAATGGAGCATCACAAAGATTAGAAAAAAAGACTACAAAACAGATAAACCTTTCGTTTTATCTACAGTTTGCAGGAAATAAAAAAAGATGTTCAACGGCAGTCTGAAGTATTTTGTTTAGCAATGTTTGGTTTTAGAGAAAGTGAGTAATTATTATCAACAGATTACTTGGGTACACTAGATAGTAGTGTAGTGTAAAAAAAGTTTTGAGAAATAAAATGGAAGTATTAATTAATATTTTCTGAAGATGTAAGCCCACTTTCGTTTTTAAAAAAAAATAAATTAACAAGCATATATGTGAAGATCAGAACCGAAAGTTTTTATTTATGTGCTCAGCTACAAAATACAAATCTCATTCACTCACCTACATAGCTGCACGTAAATGCTGCTTGCTACACAACCAAACAATTTACAGATACTCGCAGATTTGTTTTTTCAGTGCATGACATACTGCATTTTAAAGGAAATAAAGGCAGTGTCTAACCAAATATGTTTTTATATCCATTTCCAAGATTTCAGACTTTTGTTCCATTTCATGGTTTCCATGACCGTGACAAAATTGTATCCTTACTAATGTCATATAATCTCCTTACCTGAATTACTTGAGCACTTATATATTTACAGAGTCCTGTATGTGTCAGACACTGTCTGTGTCCGCAGTAGATAAATATGAGTGACACATAAGGCTCAGCCCTGATGTGTTGAAGTGAATGGAGCAACCTTGAAGGGTAATGGTTACATTTCTGTTTCAGGGAACCAGGGTTATGATAATAACCCAACATCCTCTTTTTTATTATTATTATTATTATTATTATTTGAATTTAGTCATTGCCAATTTTTTACCCTGGTTTTTCTCCCCAGTTTGGTATGCCCAATTATTATCTGTATCGCTCGCAACCTGCCAATCTGGAGCACGCTCTCCTGCCAATCTGTCATTTTACACACTGTGGATCCACAGCAAGGCCACCAGACCTATAGCGCCAGAGGACAACACAGATCTGGAGGCTCCACTGCAGAACCACAGGTGCCCTACCGGCCACAAGGATTGCTGCTGCACGGTGAGCTGTGGATTTCCCTGCCGACCTAAGCCCTCCCTACCCGGGCAGTGCTTGTCCAATTGTGCACTACCCCCTAGGAACTCCCGGTCACGGTCGGCTGTGACATAGCCTGGACTCGAACCTGTGATCCCCAGGCTATAGGGCACATCCACATGGAGTGCCTTTGCTGGATGCGCCATTCGGGAGCCCCCAATGTCCTCTTTCAAATACGAAATGTAACCATTACCTGATGGGATAGGATACCCATGCTGTTGCAAGGGAAGGACTTGCAGCATCTGCAGATGTGCTAAAAGGAAGATAATCTGCCTATAGCATTCTAATGAGAATCCATGGCATGTAGTCCACAGTACAGTAAGGGAGGACCCTCCAGTGTATATGCTGCAAGGTTACATTGAGTAACCTCAGCATTTAACACCAGAAGTCTAAGAAGTATGTGGCTAAGAACCCCAGGACTTAAAGTGGAACAATAATAGCACATGTGTTGAAGAGCAGAATGTTGGTATAACCTGGTAAATGTATGAGGCGTGGCCCATACCGCAGCATTGCAAATGTCTGCAACAGACGTACCCTGGAATAAAGCCCAAGAGGTTGCAAGGCCTCTTATGGAGTGTCCAGTGACCTTTTCTGGTGGGGGCAGGTTGGCAAGATCGTACACAATCCTGACGGTGTCTGCAAGCCATTTTGACAGCCGCTATTTAGACATGGCTTGTCCGTGGAACTTAGGAACCAAAGCAAATAAACGATTGCTCCGATTGCAGCCAACTCTGAGTGCAGTCAACATGATATTAAAGTGTCCTAACAGGACAGAGCATATGGAACTTTCTTTTCCTGTCAGACTGGAAAGGAGGTGGATGGAAGGCCTCCAATTCCACTGACTGGTTGATATGGAAAGCATAAATGCTTTTAGGGAGAAAAGCAGGATAGTGCGGAGAGTAACCTTAGTTCTAGCCTCCGCAAAAAAAAAAAAAACTAGCAAAAAAAAAAACAGGCTTTCTCTGTTGAGAATGCTTGCATTTCACCTGCCCACTTAGCAGAGGTAATAGCAAGTAGGAAAGCTGTCTTTAATGACAGGAATAAGGGGTGGCCTCCAACTCCACACCCAGTGGAAGCAGTGGCAATGGTGGGAAATCATAGGAGGCAGAGTCCTGGGCCATCTGCAGGCCAGCGTGTCTATGAGGAATGGGTGACCGCTCTCCACTAGGAAATACCAGTGGGGACAATGGGTGGAATCCTGGGTCGCAAAGATATCCATTTCTGTGTACCCGAACCTCTCCCAGCGTTCACGACCTCTGGGTGAAGTTGCCACTCCAAACTGTGGGGGCCCCCTCTGGAGAGGTTGGGCACCCAGTTCCTCACCCCTGGCAGGCGAACTGCTTTCACTGAAAGCAGG
Organism: Polyodon spathula; assembly: GCF_017654505.1. Taxonomy (NCBI): domain Eukaryota; kingdom Metazoa; phylum Chordata; class Actinopteri; order Acipenseriformes; family Polyodontidae; genus Polyodon; species Polyodon spathula. Next base: position 69,336,804 of record NC_054536.1, read on the forward strand.
TGCTTATGAGCCCATAGCAAAAGCTCCTGGGCAACATGATTGCAACCGAGAGATCAGAGACCCCCTTGGTGGTTGATATAAGTCACCACTGTGGTGCTGTCTGTACAGATCAACATGTCTCCTTGTATCTCTCAGAAAAATTGTTGCAAGGCCAGATGAATGGCCTGTAGCTCCAAAACATTTATGTAGAGAGCTGTGCCCAAGCAAAGATCAGCTGTTTTTTTCTACCACAAGAGAGCCTCCATGCAGTGATGAGAAATTGTAAGTAGTGGCATTCTAAGACAGGGTGCCAGACATTGTGGTTGAACCAGGCTTGGAGAGGGCATATATGTAAGGCTGCTTCCATCAGGATCAGAAGTCTCTGGAAGATCAGTACCTTCATCACTGTGTTGGGCTGAAACAGCTCCAAGCAGAAAGTTAGCTTCTGGATTCTGTCGTCTGACAGATTGGCGATCATGTTTCCAGAAGGTAGCCACAACAAGGTACTGAATCCCGAAGAAGTGGCAGGGAGAGCTGTCGGTTTCACACAGGGCACACGGCCATGGAGGGGACTTATTCAGAACCTAAGCTAAGAAGAATCACTTAAAAAAGCACAATTATTTCAAAATATGAAATGAGAGAAAAAGTGAATTAAATCAACGAATCTCAGTAGTTTTGACTTAGTCAGAGCTCACTCCTTCCTCAGGCACAGGCTGAAAGAGAAAATGGCTCTAAGCCTTATGCATCACTCATTTTTACCTTCAGGAATTGGTTACATTTTGTACTTGAAAGGGAACCTGGGTGCCCTTAGCTTGTATTGTACTTAGTTTAACGTATTGTACTTCCTCACTATACTTACTGTAGACCTGGAAAAACCTGGAATTATATCAGAACTATATTTAGTGGCATTATATTTCTATCATGCCTTAGGCTTTAGTTTGTATATTACATTGTGAGTATATGCTCCCATATTATTCCCATAATATCTAATTTCCAGACCAAGAACTGGCTATGACCTTAAAATAAAATAAAATAAAACAATTAACAATGGGCAACAGTTTTAATCAATTTTTCAGCAAAATAACCAAATAAGAATCACTGGGCCACTACATAAATTCTACAAACATGCAGTGTCAAAAAACAACCTCAACTTTGCTGGCTGGGTATCAGGCGGAAACTCACAAGATAAGCATTAAAAAAGGAACTGTGACACAATGCTTGTGTCCCCTGATAAGGACACTGGCATTTAACTTCTTTGACCTTCCTCCCAATCCAGTTCAGGCTTTGCACAAAAAAGTCATTACTCTGGCAAGCATGCAGTTGGGGGGCCAAATGGGAAAAATAAGGCTGGCAGTGTCAACCCAGGATGCACCTCACAAAGGCCCCTTCTCAGCTGGGGGGCCAAGAATAGTATCTGATAACAGAAGGAGTGAGTGTCGTAGTTAGAGCTAAGAATTAAGACCAGGAATTCTAACTCCAGCCCCTGACCCACTCTGTGAACTTAATCTCTACCTATTTCAAATTGGCTATGCTTTAACCTTTTTAAGTGCTTTTGCCAAGAGTTCTTGTCTTTTTACCAACAACACTAGTTTAGATTTTTATCTATTTTTTCAGACCCTTTCCCAAAGCGTGATGGGTGAAAGCATGTCACAACACTATCAATAATGTGACAAGTGGGCATAAACATTTAATCTACACCCAGGGTGAGTTTCTGGGTTCTCTATGCTTTAATATTGGAGTTCGTTTTTGTTTTTGTTTTTTTTTGTATTAAAAAGCTCTAAAGAATTGTTAAGTTGTTGGAAGCATAGCAATAATGTCCATTCTTTCGGTTTTGTAAACAAATGCGTGTGACCTTAACTGCAACGCTTTCTGGGAAAGAACTGCCGGAATCTGACCTTAGCCACAAGGCTTCCTAGGAAAGAATGCCAACATCTGTCAAACTATTTGACTTCAGTAGAAAGATTTCCTGCACTACAATTATAGTGCTTATGTGGAAGGACACATAAATAAAAATGAAAAACAAAATAGTTCAAATAAATAAAACTGTTAATTAATTGTGCTGTGTATAAAAGCAATAAGACCCATATAAAAACAGACCATAAGGCCTGGTCATGCCCTCTGTGTCAGGTCTTATTGCTTACACATATAATTTTCTGAAATGGAGATGATCTTTCACCATGACCAAAGTTGAACCACGCCCTTCCTCACACAAAGCCATTCCTCAGTATTAAAGGCTTTACAGACTCCTTTAGCAAGGGCAACACTCCAGTGTTCCATAATCTGGGATGGCAGATGTTATTGTGCTGGAGAAGTCTGACTTTAATTGTCACACTTTCAAAAGTGTTAACCAGAAATAAAAAAAAAAGAAGTACAAACATAGCTTTGACAGTATGTGCGTGTCTGCTCCACCACCCACTGCTGTGTTTATCTGCATATACAGTGCAGTGACTCAGACATACAGTAGGGTGCAAATATTAGAGATACTGTGTTGTATTTTACTACCATCTACGCAAGGCCTCAGAAAGAATGAGTAATCTAAGCACATAAAAAGGTACAAAGAATTTCAAAAAGATAACGGTTATTTTTTGTCCTGGCACACAATAATATAGATGACACAAACTGTCAAACAAGGCTATTTTGTTTTATTTTAAACACTAGCGTGTGAACAGTGAACAGTGAACAGAGAAATAGGTCATGGTAATTTTCCTCTAAAAGCAGTATTTAAGCAGAAGAAAATAATTTGGATAAGAAAGAATTTGCTTAAGCAGTATGCATTATGAGAACACTTTCTCAACTAATCCTGACCTCATTTAACTTACAGTTAAGGCAGGCGTGAGACTTCTGTGTATGAAAGAAAATACTTCCTTTTTTGCAGTTTCTTTTGAACTTCTGCCAGCTGCAATGCAATCATAAAAAAAGGATGAAACACACAGCTGGACAGTGAATCACTATTATGAGTTAAGAGGGGAGGTGCCAGTCAGTTATAAACTGAAATGAATATGGAACTATTGGTTTTGACTTGTTAAATTTGAGTCTGACTTTTGTTTTAAAGTCAATTAAATAACTGATAATAAACACAAAGTATCGCTTATTTACTCTTTAGGTTATACAAGAATGTCAGACTTGAGCCCCTGCAGTACTTTACACTGTACATCTGGTCTTCAGCAGTCTTTCTTGCCATCAGGGACAAGTAAATATGGCTATATTTCCTTCTCCCTTTCTTCCTTGGAAATCACCCAAGCAAAAGCATGTTGTGCCACTAACACTTCCAGAGGACTACCGGCAGCTATATAAAGCAAACAATAATACAAAATAAAAATACTAATTTACCAACAGATTACATTTTTCACACCTGCTGTAAAAACAGTCAAAACTGAATGCTTTGACAACAATAACAAACTTTACTAGACTAGAATAAAGACTAGAGACTAGACTTTCTTTTTTTTTTTTTTTTAATATAATTAACCCAAAACAAAAATGTCAATACTAATGTTAACATCTTGTTTACTGGTCTTGTATTTTATGGTATATTATTACTGTCTCTACAAAACAGTAACAGCTACACTACAGTAAAACCTTTACAAAAAATTACATCAGTGATAAGTTGTAAAATTATTCTAGGCATTTCTGGAAAAGCAAAAACATTTTTTTAGTGAAGGGTATGTAGTGACGGTTACAATGTACATTTAGCCATATATGTCTGTTCATAAGGTTCAGATGTAATCTTAGATAGCACTGATCAGCATTAATTTATAAAATGCTAACGTGTAACTATAGAGCAGCACAAGTAATATTAAACACTGATATTATTGAGGCCTTACACACTGTTCCAAATGGAGCAAGTAAGAAAGGAAAGACTTACTTAACTGAACAGGAGACCAACCTAATTAGCAGTTTTGTATTGCAAAGTGGTATAAAAATATATAATTGTTATGCAAGATGAATCCTTAATGCCTGTCATTTTTAACAGGCTACAGATGGTGACAATTGCCTATGAATCCACGAGTTTCCCATTTTCGAGTGTGCACTTCACTAGATCAACAGCAGAACCACAAACAAGATCACAGCCATGCCAACAAAGCAGACAATTTTCTGAACATTAGGTTATTATCATAACCCTGGTTCCCTGAAATAGAAATGGGTAACCATTACCAGAAGAATGGGTAGCGCTTTACAGTATTCCTAAAGACATGAAACCTGAATATTGAACGAACAGACAACTATACTTTGGGCACAAAAGGACTGCGCTCACACATCTCAGGGTACTTTTTCCTTCAAGAAAACCCTGCGAAGGAGAATATCATGGAAATGCAGCGACCTTGAAGGGTGCAGAGGGGAATGATTACATTTCTATTTCAGTCAGAGAACCACTGGACTTATGGATTTAATAACCTAACGTTCCTTTTCAAGTACAAAATGTAACTATTACCTAATGGGTAAAGTTTACCAAAGCCGTCGCAAGAGCAAGATTGCAGGTGATTGGAATGCTACAATGCTAAGCAATATGGTCAGAATAGAAAGCCTTCCTTGTGCATTACCATTCGGAACCCCAGTAACAAGAGAAAGTACACAGAAAAATACAAGGGCAAACGCATGTTAGAAGTGAGAAAGCGAGAAAAGTTAATGCTAGAAATACTGACAAAATGAAAAACTGCAAGATTCCTAACCTCAAAATCGTAGAGGAGGAAAAACAGATAGGATGTGTTAAAAATAACAACATTCCCCAACACAGTCTTAGCAAACTGAGGAAGCCACCCTTAACACAGAATGGTCTCAAAGCAAGACAGAAGTAATTTACAAACCTAACCAAAAACCAGGACACATTGAAGGTACAGACAGACTGGAAACAACATTAGTAATACTGTACAAAAGAGACAAAACTGAACCAGGTAACTACAAACCAAATAAGCCTGACTTCTATTATATGCAAACTTATGGAAATATAATAAGATCAAACAATGGTAAATTACTGCTTATGGTAACAGGGTATTGGGAGAAGTCAACATGGTTTTAGGAGAGGGAGATCTTGCCTAACTAACTTGCTTTATTTTTTTGAGATAACAACATTAATAATAAATATTGCAGAGGATATGACATGGTTTATTTAGATTTTCCAGAGCTTTTGACAAAGTCCCGCACAAAAGATTATTTTTAAACAGAACGCAGTTGGGATTCAAGCTAAACGTGGACATGTACATGGATTAAGAAAGTGTATAAAGGCAGAAACACAGAAAGTACTGAAGAGGAAAAGCCTCAGAATAAGGTGAGGTAACCACAAGTGCACCACAGGGATCAGTGTTAGGTCCAATCTTACTATTCCTAGTCTACATTAATGACTTATATTCTGATAAAGTAAGACAAATTGTTAAATCGTTGAAGACGACACAAAAATAGGAGGAGTGGCAAACACTGCTGTACCAGCAAAGGTCATTCAAAATGATCTAGACAGATTCAGAACTGCGCAGATCTTTACATGGCAAAATGACATTTAATAGAGAAAGTGTAAGCAGTACTGTCACACAGGAAATAAAAATTTGCATTAAAATAGACATATGGGAGATATTGACATGAGATGCTCTAGGAGTAAGGAAATGAAAAATGAAGGCGTTTTTGTTGACTCAGAACCGTATTCATCTAGACAATGTGGGGAAGCTATAAAACAGGCTAACAAGACACTCGGATAAATTGTGAAAAGTATTGAATTTAAATCAAGGGAAAGTAAGGTTAAAATTGTAACAATGCATTAGTAAGACCTCATTTTGAATTTTTTGCAAAGTTCTGGTCACCTCGCTATAAAAATGTCAAGATATTGCTGCTCTAGAAAGCGTGCAAAGAAGAGCTACCAGACATTATTCCAGGCTTAAAGGCATGTCTTATGCTCTTTACAGGCTAAAAGAATTGAATCTGTTCAGTTTTGAACAAAGATCCGACTACGTGGCGACCTAATTCAAGCAATTTACAAAATTCTAAAAGGTCATGCAGACATCTGTCGACGCCAAGGGACTTTTTTGACTTCTCAAGCTGAAAGCCACTACTGGGGGATTTCAAGTAAACACAGATAACATTAGAAAAAGGGAGTCGCGCTAACATTAGAAAAGGGAAGTACATTAACAGAAAACCTCTCCTTTTCAAGTACAAAATGTAACTATTACCTAATGGGCGAGTTTACCAAAGCCGTCGCAAGAGCAAGATTGCAGGTGATTGGAATGCTACAATGCTAAGCCGAAGCCTTCCTTGTGCATTACCATTCGGAACCCCAGTAACAAGTAGCTACGGTGAAATAATATGAGGAAGAAACTCACCTCTATGCCCGTGTTGTAAGGGTCAACTGAGAAGCTGCCCTTAACACTCCAGTTCCAAAACCAGGATATTGAGGATCGACAACATTAAGTCTGTAGGTTCGGAACCGGATCGGTGACTGTAGCACAATTAGTGTAATTAGTAATTAGTAAAAACTATTACAGAGATTAGTTAAAATACCACATATAATTTGTGTAAAAACACAATAAATCCGAAATATATACAGATATAAGCAACAATGTACTTATGTGATCAAGTCTCTCTGATCAGGTCAGTCTTGAAAGGAAAAATGCAAAAAAGATTTGTGAGCACAGTACTTTTGTGCCCTCAGGGGCAGGCCATGACTGCGTCACAGGCTCAAAGAGCAGCTTTGGTATAGAATATTGCGGAGTCAGGTCTTTGGGAGGTAACTGCCCATTCGGTAATAGTTACATTTCGTACTTGAATGTAAATCACATTTACAGTACAAATACACCAACTGCTGTTCATATTATAACATTGATTATCTTTATCCAGCTAGGCATCTTATCCCTTAATACATGATTCAAATAATATTTCTAACAATAATAATAATAATAATAATAATAATAATAATAATAATAATAATAATAATAATAATAATAATAATAATAATAATAAAGTGTAGACTTTCATTCATAGACATCATAATCTCCCCCTTGGTTCAGGGCAAGGAATACTTTCAGCAACATCGATTACTAGCAATTCAGACAATACAGCTTGTTTCCAACATCCTCAAAACAGTAAAATACAATGCAGTATGTAATCAGTGTATGACAATGTGGTCAATAATCTGGATTTCCTACACACGATCGTTCATTATGGTCTCAGCCTTACTTCTATAAATATGAATGAATTAGGCATTTTTGCTCCAAAGATGAGTTGATAAAGCCTGGATAGAAAATAAACCAAAAGACACAACAACATAGTGTTTCACACAATATCAGACTAAATCCTTTCCCTTTGAATTGAGGCTGAAAAAACTGAAATAGGGTTTTTTGTGAACATAAACCAAGCATCCCTGGGGTGTAATGTAAGGGAAATGGCTTATCTGATGAAATCATTTGTAAACATGAAAGTAAAACAGTTCTGTTTCATTCACATTGCCACTGGCTAACACAATAAAACAAAATTTTAAAAAAGGTTTAAAAAAGTACTTTTTAACTGTACATATAAATTTTTTTTAGTATATCTACAGTGTGTTGTTAATCCTTAAGTGCATTTAGAAGAGAGGCATCCCTATCCACTGCAGCTGTCTGTTTCCTCCAGTCACTTCAGATCAATCAGTATCTGGCACAGGTTTTAGTCTGGGACTGAGATGCCCCAACTATTGTGGTGCTGTGTTCCTCATTCAGCATTGCCACATGATGTGCCAACTTTATTTCCAAATGGAACAAATTCCAATTTCTATTTTTTTTTTTTGTTGTTGTTCAATGAGCTCTTAAGCAATGTACCAAACAAATTTGGTTTCTCCACTATAGCAATACACTTCAGAATTGGAGCTTCTTATGGGACCCTCATTAATGTTAAACCTCTTCAAATACCACCACCCGCTGGTTTCACACAGTCAGGTTATTGGACTTCTAGTATTGACAAAAAAAAAAAAACTAAATACACTGCTGTCAAAACATGGTACAATCAAAATTAATTTGGATAATTTGATATATATATATATATTAATATATATATATATATATATATATATATATTATATATATATATATATATATATATATATATATATATATATATATATATATATATATATAATAGATACTAAACAAAATAATGTTAGGCTCCAAAAGATTATTGCTAAATACTAAACTTGTTCTATGCTGCTGTTAATCAAGACTTCTTTTTTTTTTTTACCAGCATGATTATGTATCAATACTGGTCTTTAAAAGCATGAATGCATTCAGTTTTGATGACTCTATCCCTATATTGTAGATGGGTACAGTCAAGCCCTGTACTTATACATAACCAAAATAAACCCACAAAAATGAACCAGCAACTGCTTTTATTTGAATAAGTGTAACGTATTGACATGGAGAAAGAAACTAAATAAAAAATATACACTGCAATGAGCTCATCCACAATAGTCAGCCAATGCTTCCACACCCACGTTAAATACAGAGGCACTGTCATAGCTCATGAGTTGAAGTTTAAAACATTTGTAAAAGCAGATAGGAAAAAAAGGGACACATTGAAATTGTCTGCAGAAAAATTCAAGTAGAACCACTTATATTTTTTACTTAAATATAACCAAGTATGTGTCTTTCTTTCAGTTCTACCACAGACTTAGGAATGTTTTATATACATATAAACAGTTTTTTCTTAGCTTTACTGCCAAAAATAATAAATAAATAAAAGGTATTAAAATGGGTTGTGCTCATGCTGACTCATTGTTTAGTAGCAATAGATGTAGTCCTTGGAGCCTACCATACCATTTTGTAACAAACATTACAGAAAGTTGCACTTGCTATGTTATAACAGCAAAAACCAGGTTAACGAAAAGGTATGCAAGGCTTCAGTCAGTGTAGTTTGTGTTGGGTTTATTTATAGACATGGGAAAAAATGAGCTGATAAAAAAAGCAATTTGCACATATTTGCTCTGGAATGGTACATGGCTTTTTAAACTTTTAACCCAGAGCTGTACAAAATCACTTCAAAATAGAGGAGAAAAACACTGTTCCACAAAGGATGCAGTGCAGTGTACGCATGCTATCTGAATCTATAAAATACATTACACACAGTCCCAAGGTATCTAGGTGTCAGACAGAACACTGCCTGAGTCTTTGGTTTTTCTATGTATTTCATACATATATTACTATTTCAGAGAACCATGGTTATGATAATAACCCAACGTTCCCTATCAAGTACAAAATGTAACCATTACCAAATGGGTGAATGTAGCAAAACTGCTGCAAGGCAATATTGCAGAACGACCAGGCTGCTACAAGGCTAAGTCAAGGCTGCCTTGTGCGTTACCGTTCGGAACCCCAGTAACAACTAGCTAGGACTAAAAATTGAGGGAATGTTGTAAGGGTTAACCATGAAGCCTCCCTTCTCTTCAAAGCCAGGGTTTTGGGGATCCATGACATTCAGTCGATACAATCTTGTAAAGGTAAACTGCTGCATTGCAAATGTCATTGACACATGCACCCTAGAACAAAGCTCATATAGTTGCCATGCCCCTGGTGGAATGGGCAGTGACCTTTTCTGGAAGGGGCAAGTTGGCTCGCTCATTGGCAGTCCTGACTGTGTCTGTTATCCATTTTGATAGCCTCGGTTTAGACAGGACTTGCCCATGGGACTTAGCCACATAACAGACAAAAAACAATTCGGACTGCCTCCAACTTTGTGTCCTGTCCACATAATAAGCTAGTGCAGACAAAGGGCAGAGCATATGGAGCTGTCGCTCCTTTTTAGTCTGGAAAGGAGGTGGATGGAAAGCCTCCAATTCCACAGACTGGTTGATGTGGAATACCGAGATAGTTTTAGGCAAAAAAGCAGGACTGGTACCATGCATAACTTGGCTTCTGAAAAAAACTAAGCAGGCTTTTGCAATTGTAAATTCTTGAACCTATCTCACATGCTTAGCGGAAGCCACTTTAAGTGACAAAAATGTCAGCTCACCTGAATGCAAGGGCTCAAATGGAGGATTCATAAGTGCATTAAGTACTACGTTAAGCCCCAGCGAGGAACAATATCCTTCAGAGGTAGCCAAAGCCACAAACTCCTTTTAAAAATTGCCCCGCTAGGAAGTGAGCTTCTGACCGGGTCAATTTTAACATGGCAAGCCAAAATGGCTGCCAGATAGATCTTTAATCTTTAGACCTTTTCCCCTCATCAAATAAGTCCTGCAAAACTTTCAATATTACTGCCACAGGACAAGTTGTGGGGTCAAACCCACGAGACAGACACCACGTCTGAAAGAGGCCCCACTTGTACTCACACTGGGAACATGTGGACGCTGTGCTAGCATTTTGCAGGGTGTCAATTACACTGCTGGACAGACCCAGACGGCTTAAACGCAGTCATTCAGGGACCAGACCCATAGCTCTAGGCTCCATGGGTCGGGATGCCATAAGGTCCCACATGCCTGAGAGATTGCAGCGATTGGGCAGGCTCCAAGACTGGCTGCTCAGGAGCTGCATCAGAGCTGAAAACAAAACTCTCCTGGGCCAGTAAGAGGCTACTAATATCACCCTGGCCCAGTACTGCCTGTTTTTTTTCTAGACATAGTGGGAACATGGCGAGCTGGGAAAGCATACAAGAGTTGCCTCGGCCACTGTTGTGCCAAGGTATCTATCGCAGTTCCAAAAGATTTATGTGGCGACCCTGCCACGGGGGGTTCCACAGGGTCTGGGAACTATTCAGGTTCGAGATCTTTACAGGTAAACACCTATTCAGTAATGGTTACATTTCATACTTGATAAGGAACCCTGGAGAATATAACAGACAGAATATTTTATTTTCCCCTCTGGACTGACAGCACTACAGCTTCTCCACATTGCTATGAGAGCATGCCCCAATCTTCCTGAAGTGATTACACTCTTAGTGATTGAGGAAGCAGTTCAGTCTCCCTGCCAATCTAAATCTTAGGTCTCTCTTTTTGAGATTACATGTAAGGAAGCCCAGGGATACTTGTGACAAATTGTGTGATGGTTTTCTGAGGTGGAATACGGGCTGGGCTGAGACCATCAAACTCATTTAACATACAAACTAAGCCAGATTCTGTCCAAGTGGAAAAAGTGCAATAAGTCCACTGCAACACCAAGGTTAGTTTACAACATATGCACAAACCCTCTCCTATAGACACACAGAAGACATGTAAACTAGTTTATCGCAATTATGTCTAAAGTTCAAATAGGCTCTATTTCAGCCTCTGGAGTGACAGCCCACACCTTAAATGGATTTCCAAAGCACTTAAAAAGACAAGTGAAGCAGGCTGCCTTGCTTTATGAAGACTGACTTCAGGCTAATGATTCAGCCTTTTATCCAGACCCTGAACTACCCTCTGCCAGCACTGCCAGGTTATCTGAATTCCAGCTGTTGTTATGAAAGTGCCTGCCAAATCTTCAGTTTAAGAAGAAAAAAAAAGAAAATCAGGTTCATTTTAGTTCACAAAAAAGAAGTTGGCACAGTTCCTGTACTGTGTACATCTTCAACCACGCTCCACATGTTAGGAAAACATTACAGAAGCTGAAGTGTTTTCCTTGCCATCTTTTAAATAGCTCTAAGGACTCCAATACCAGACATAAAAAAACAAAGAATTGTAGGCAGGATGCATTTTAACTAAAATAAGGTCATATACAGCTCTCCTTTTTTCTTGGCATTCCTAGAGATCGTTGTGCATCTTTTTTTTTTTTTTCACTGTATTTATTTGCATTTTGATACTGTAAATCTTACAAAACATATTAAAGCTACAACAAAGAGTAACATTAGGGTATTATAACCCTAGTTCCCTGAAATAGAAATGTATCCATTACACAATGGGTTAACCCACTATGCCCAATTCAACTGAATGCTCTACTCCACACCGACGATGTCAGCACACCTGTTTCCGTTCTCACAGGAGACAAAAATGCATGCAGGGTGGCGCTCAGTGACATACATTTTCTTCTTTTCTATTTCTGGGAAGCAGGTTTATGCTGATAACCTAACGTTCCCTTTCAAATACGAAATATATTCCATTACACAACGTGTAACTATACCCAAGCCGTCACAAGGACATGCCTTGCAAAACAGCCAATTTGGCGACACCAATGGCTTGCCATACTTATAAAGTATGGTAACGTCCACAGAACACAAAATTACCTCATACATGTGCTTCTGAATCCGGCTGAGACACCACTGTCAGCACTGTGGTTCCAAGGTTCTGAGGATCCAACACATTAAGCCTATAAAACATTGCGAAGGTGTGAGGAGTGACCCACACCACTGCATCACAAATGTCAGAGACCAATGCACCTGTGACCTTCTCTGGAGGGGGCAAGTTGGCTTGCTCATAAGCAGTCACGACTATCTCCATGAACCAATTGGATAGCCTCAGTTTTGATTGAGCCTGACCTTGGTTCTTAGCTCCAAAAGATAAACAGTTGCTGTGATTGTCGCCAACTTTTTGTACTGTCAACTTAATACGCTAATGTCCTATCTGGATAAAGCGTATGGAGCCGACACTCCGGTTCAGCTCCTCTAGCATCTGCTGGGGGGGCCTCGTGTAGTTACCCAGCCGGGTGCGGTACGGTGCACAGAGACATGGGTACGGTGCACAGAGGCACGGTACAGAGTACTACGAGACACAGTATTGTGTACTACAGTGCACAGTGCGGTACGGTGCATGGAGGCATGGTACAGCACGATGCAGGGTATGGTATGGTATGGTGCACACAAAGCATGGAGGCAATGTACGATGACCAAGGCAGTAACACAGTGATACAGTGCAAGAACCTGAGAGCATCTCCTTACAGCTCTCTCCCACTGATAAGCCTTCACAAAGTGATTCCGAAGCTGCCCACTATTGTGGCATGGGCAGCCCAAAAGCTAACACAATGCCTGTCCAGAAGTGCTGGCTTGCAAGCAAGCCTGAGCCCAGACTGCTGCGACTGCTTAGCAGTAAGCTGGGTGCACAGCACCTGGAATAAAAAAAGGCAGTTTCAACCACAATATATATTTAAATATATTTTAAATTCACAATATGCTTGTAAAAGCAAGACTAATAAAACTCCAGCCAGAGTAAGGTAGAAAAAGAGAATAAATATTAATAATAATGCTGATCTGCAGGTGCCGGAACAGGCAAGCCCACCGCTGCCACTGGCCAGGAGGCTGTGAAAACAGACTCACGGTAACAAACACAAATAAATTATTTAAACAATTTTTTCTCTCAGTGGTTTATCCCAAGGGGAAAAAACAAGCAGAAATAAAATGAGACAGGCTTATCTGACTGCTTCTGGTCAAAGATAACAAATTTTCACTCTCTGAAACGTTGTGTAAGCTGAAAAGGCTGACTAGAGAATGGCACTGAGCGCCATCCTGCACACATATTTGTGGAGGCGGAGACAGGCATGCTGACGTCGCGGGTGTAAGACGCAGCTATGGTACAGTGTTCAGTTGAATCAGGCATAATAGGTTAACTCACTGTGTAATGGAATACATTTCATACTTGAGCAAATATTTTATTTTAATTTTATTTTTATGATCAAGGCCATGTGATCTTAGTAACAATTCCCAGTGGAGATTTCCAAAAAGTATACTGCGTGTCCACATAAAAGAGCAGCTATTATATACCAAATGCTGTATGAATCCCATATCATTTTTTTAAAGGTTAAAGATTAACCCTCATGGGTCTGAGTAGTTCACAGCAGTGTACATTATCTTAGGTTACATTCCAACTGAAAAGCAGTGGCCATTTTCAATCATTAAAACAACATTGAAGTCAGCAGTCACAGAGTTTTAACAATGAAGTGTGCAGCGTGTAAGTAGGGTGACCAGATACCAAGATCAAAAAATCGGGACACTTTCAGTTGGTGAGGGGAGGAAATAAATTGCGTGAACTACTGCACAACACAAGCAACGTGAACTATATCTTTCTTCTGTAGTTAGGCATTTTTATTCCTTCACCTTCCTGTGTGCATTGCACTTAGGCAAAAACAAAAACTTAAGAGAAATGTGATTTTTTATTTTAAATACTCCAAAGTGGTTAACTTTCTTGTTTACTGTTCAGATGACAACTATGTTTTAATCAGCCTGTCAGTGCGTCTGTACTGGCTTTTCTGTGACCTGCTGTACTGTACGTAGCAGGTGGGACAAAGTCAGTGCTGCATTGTTTTGATTTGGGTTGCTAAAATCTAGTTTTCAGCATTAGACTTAAAATACCAAAAATGGATGACAAAGCAAAACAGGCAAAGTGTATTTCGGCTGAGGATTGTGTCAAGACATTTCCCAAAGAAACTGTACATGCAGAATGAGGTAATTGTTTTGCACTTCTTGTAATGTGACTTAGCGAAAGTACAATCGATCGCTATCACTTCAGAGTCACACAAATTAAACAAAAGGCTGCTACAGAGGCTGCTGAACAGAACCTAAAACAAACAACAGCTTTCAGAAAACAAACTGGAATGTCAGCACAGACGAAAAAAAGTATTCCTGTGTTGGTTGTACCCAAGTTAATCAGCACTACAGGTACAATCAAGCACTGTGAGCTACCTCGGTTCAAACAACCTGCTGTTTACTTTTTAAATCCAGTTAGAATTTTAGACCTGAATTGGCATGTTTTCTTTGTTTTTTGACTCGGTACCGATAAAATAAATTCCTGTTAATTTATTAATTGAACTGTAATTAGACAAAAATAAGTTCCGCCGTGCATTAAGCTATATTTATGCACAGTCTAAAACCCCTCAGCAGCTAATCAGCATGCAGCATCCGAACATTCAGTTTTATAAATGATATTAACATTCCCTCAGGTAAAAAATATTAAACCATCTATCTCATGCAGTCTTTGTGTATTGTAATTTATTTTAATTGTATTTATCTGGAAAAGCCTTATAAGCCGTCACACAGTGTTTACCTCAGAAACATTTTACATCATCATAATGCTTCACCTTAATAATAGAATGCACTACCTAACTGCAAATAAACTGGGGATCATTGACAGGCTGTATTTGCATTACCTGTAAACTCTCTCATTTAGGCATTATTAAATACCTTTTTGGCTATTTTAGCATCCTTAACTTTGCATATCTAATCTGAATGTAGTTATTGCTTAAAATGATGCCCTGATCTCAAGGTTAAGATATGAGGTCAGTCAGATACAGTACAAAGTAATGAACTACCCTAGAAAATCTTTCCATAAAAACTATGTAAAATGTAACGTCTGAATATTGCAAACACACTGAAATGTAGGTTGCACCCACACAGGAGTATGTATACAATGAAATAATGCAATGAAAACTCCTTGAAAAACTCTCATTGCTGGCAACATATCAATGATAAAGAAATGAGTAGCACAATTGAAAAGTGAAAAGATACAATTTGAGACCACTGTTACACAGTTTCACTGACCAGTAGAAGATTAAAATGTCACGGTTAATATGATAAAACACTGACAGAATACCATAAATCCTACTTTAAGCACCATGAAGATAAAACCATAATGTGACACATCTGAATACTGAGCTATCAACACAAAGTAGTGCAAGGTAGTATCTCAACTTGAGATGTATGCATTGTAGGTAATGTGCTTGCAACTATATTCAACTAAAATAAAAAGAGGGCAGTTGTATAAAACCATCTATTTGAATGTAAAAGTTAACAAAAACCGATACTGCACAGTCAACAGACAGCCTTTACCTTGCTGGGATTTTTTATTTATTTATATTTTTTTACAGACATAGACATAATATATCAACTTGCACTGCTTTTATTTTTATTGTTTAATGCATTGAAATTCATAAAACTCTCACACACACACACACATACGCAATCACAATGTCCTGAGCTTTCCCACCACAGGTGAGGTACGTGAATCTGATCAGAATTGAAGGCCTTCATCGCTGTGAGAATGCTGGATGATAGATCAATGTTGTACATACTTAGTAAAGCATTTGTGGTCCCAGTGGTCCTAGAATCATATTGCACATCACTGGGTGCTTTGCCAATTTACAATGCTCTGCAGTAAATGCACCCCCCACCATCACGACATGTGGCAGTGACTTTAAAATGACCTTAAACATCACAATTTTAAAAATGAAATTCTGTTTCATTTCAATAATCAATACAAAATGTTCAATGGTAAGACCTGCAGTAATGTTAAAAGAAACATGTCTTGACAAACTTTAAAAGGCATTATCAATGTCATCAATTTTACTATTGTATTTTAGTATTATCACAATTCTGAATAAAGCTTGATATGGTTTCATACCAAAGTACTGTACATTAAATTCTAATCTAAGTGCATAATAAACCACATTACAGGATTCAAATGAAATGTTAGTTCTAATTGAAACTGGTGGCTTAAAGAGGTGATCATAAAAGGAACACAATCAAGGAAGAGGCAACGTATATTCCCAATATGGAACCAGAGAACAACTGATTCTAATCAGACTGGACCATTTTCAGTAGCTCCAAAGGAAAGGCTTTTAATCATTAATTTCTTAATAGGCCTTACTGTCATGCAAAAAAGCTTGCTGCACTTAAGCAAAAAATAATTCAGCTTTGTCCCTGTAGCCTCTGTTTTCTCATTAACTGAAATATGATCAGTATGAAAAAAAAAGTAATTTTATAGAAATTTGTTGATTGCAGTTCATCTTTACAATTAAAACCCATTGTGGAAATCCCTCCTGCTGGGTTTGTCTGGCTCGCTTGTACAACACCACATGGGGTTACACATTAGAAGATAAAAATTAAAGGAATTAATTAGTTTTAAGAATACCAGCTGATTGGTAACGTAGATAAATCACAACTACTTGCAGTGGGACATGTAAAATATCCAAATGAATCAACATTATGTCACGCTCTGTAATCCAAGAGCCGGGGAAGGATTATCGGTTAGTTCTGGTTTGATAGCACAGACATTAAGACACAACAAGTGCAGCTTGCTGTTGCTGACTAAGATTTAAAAAATATCTTACCAGTAAGAGAGACTGCTTAAAGATATCTTAAAAGCGAACCTGATCTACAATTCAAAATCTAGTCACACCTATTTGATTTGCAAACTTTAGTTGAACGTTTCAGATACAGAGTATGAAGCAGACAGCCATGATGTGGTGGACAGAGTAAGAAAAGGTGAAACTCAAGCAGCAGTTTGATAAGATATAAATGTTGCAGAATCTACATTGTATGGATGGCTAAAAGACAAAGAAAAACTAAGAGGTTTTCTTCGTTTGACTGACTCCAAAGCTAGTGAAAAAAAAAAGCACTGCACTAAAGACAATGAATTGGACTGCTTTATTGGCTTGGTTTAGGCAGGAACGACAGCAGTGAAGCGGGAACATGAAAGCATATAAGGGGAGTGTCCACATCAGCGTGGGCAGAGCCCAGAGAGACAAGCTGCTGTGTCACAGTGCAAGACTGTTTGTTGTTTTTGAACAGGGGCTGGGAATAAATCGTCCAGTAAACCGTGGATTTGAGTATCTGCAAATTGTGTGTGTGTATCCTTCCTTCATTTTCCACCGTACACTACAATATTAATTTGGCTTGTGGGCATTGTAAATCATTTCGGGAACAAAACAGCCAATATAAGGCAAAACACAATTAAAACAGTCTCCTAATTATGGATGCCAACAACCACATTATAACGGGATAGCACTCTGTCAGCAGTTTTCTGATACAAAGCCCATCTCTTCAATGTGACAATGTACTTGTTTCACTTGGAATGGCAACTCTTCTTCTTCCTCATACGAGGAGGAGGAGAGGCAGAGGTGGATGAAGAAGGCTGAGGATGGCTTCCTGCGTGGGCTACTTTTCCGGGTGCGTCGTCCACTCTTCCTTGGCACAAAGCCATGGGGTAAGGACGCAGCCACCTCTCTAACAGAGGGTGATGGGGAAGAGAGTTGTGTTGGCGTGAGGGACGGAGAACTCTGTAGCTGTGGGACAGATGTTTCTCCAGCCTGTGCTTGTTGATGTGCACAAAACTTGCAGAAACTGCTATTCACCATTGCCACCTTCACGTGTTCTGGCCCCATGCAGGAAGAGCATCTGCCGTGCTTGTCCTCAACAGGCATACTGGTCTTGCATGTGTCGCAGGGATAAAACCCCGGCATTATGCAGTATAGTAAAAATGTACAGGTGCTGCCTCCTCAGTCTGCTTAAATACAGCAGCAGGGCTGTTCAAGACCTGAAAAAGACTGGCTTGGTACCTGACCGGGATGTAAGCAACAGTCGGTAGTGGGTCGGAACTGGGTCAGTTTGGTGACTTTAGGCACCGGGTCAGTATGGTGTGGTATGGTACTGGTCGGAACTGGGACAGGGACAGTACCGGTTCGGTGATGGTTAGGTGACACTGGGTTGGTACGGTACTGGATCAGAACTGTGTCAGTTTAGTAGCGGTTCGCTGACTTTAGCACCAGGTCAGTACGGTACCTGTGTGGTAACCACGGAGCGGGTCGGTGACCTCTGTACAAGTATGGTACGGGTCCACCGGTTCGCAGTTACCGCATGTAGCACTGTACAGGGATGCCCACTTGTGCAAGCTACTGGCAAAACCACTCAGTCAGTACTCACGCAAGACTGAGGGAAGCCTGCTTGTTAGAATGGACTAACAGTCCTCGTAATGGTGATACAAAAGCTGTCACCAAAATGGCATCAAGATGCTGTGATAGAGATTGCAAGCAATCAAAACTGAAGCAGCTTCTTGGTCGTGCACAGAGCTGCTGAATCCAGCAGCTACCCTCACTACAGGTGTGCCCCAGCACACACTGCAGACAGGTATCTCTGAAAAAAGAAAAACAGAATGAGAAAAGAGAAATATTTCTCAACAAAATACAGTAATAACAATTACTTAAAATAAACTATACTATAAAATAACTCCAGCCGGAACTATTGCAGCCTGAGGGGAGAGCACAAAGTCAGCCGACTTACATTGCTTGATTCCTGGAAAGGAGCGACTCAAGTCGTTGGCTTCACACGGAGCACAAGGCCCAAGTGGGACATAACAAACAACAGGCTGTAGTGCACACACACTTGTAATCAGTAAAACTGATACATCTAATTTGTGTAAAAACACAATAAATCTATAGCAGAAGTAGTAACAAGTACTTATCTGAATAGGATCTCCTGTCTGGACAGTTCTTGAAAGGAAAAATGGCACTGAGAACGGTGTGTACAGTCCTTTACCTTTATACCCTCGGGGGCGAGCATGACTGCAGAGACTCAGACTCAGCTGAGCAGCTTTGTTATATCTTATTCAGGTTTTGGATCTTTAGGTAATGGTTACATTTCGTACTTGAAAGGGAACTTTAATTTACTACTAAAACAGAAATAACACAAAACACTATCTGACATGATTGTTCATGAAATAAAATAAAGTAGAAAAAAAGCAGCAGACATTTTAATTAGGCAACTTATAATTAGTATTACACATCTGATTGCCCTGTGTCCCGTCGCCAAAAGCAACTATTTCAATATGCATCTTATTTACTCTGCAAAGCCTTAATTTACTCAGTTATGGTAATATGTGCACATAACTCATTAGAAGACAATGCAGTTTCCTTCTGATGCTGAGCCTCCAGTGAAATAAAGCTTGGCTCAAGGTGGCTAGCTGATCAGGGCAGATGGCATAAAAAGTGACTGACAGTGGACCAACAACAGATTGATGATGATTCTACAACTGTCTGCAGATAAAGACATGTTCATGTATTACCAATACAATAATAAACCCCACCGCATACTTATCAACTTAGCAGCAAGTACTGCATGCAAATAATACTGCTCTAAAACCTTTGTTTGTCATTTTCAATGTTTCAGGTTATACTTTGCCATTAGGTTTGGCTTTAAAAGTGTTACATTTTTTTAGGTCAGGTTAAAAAAAAAAGTATTTTGAAAATAATAATAAAACTGAAAGTGTATTTGTTGTGAAGACAAAAAAAAAACACCTGCCTGTTTAAAACTGTAAATTCCAGTAACACTGATAATTACTTTATGACATCTTAAAGAACATGCAGTTATTTTAATAATTTTGAAAGATGTAAAACTCTGCTGTTTTGCACTGTAGTCTACCATAAAATGTGGAATTAACCTGTAAGCATAAAGAGATGGGTATGGCAGCACATTCCTCGATGCACTCTTTGCTCGGTTTCCAGATGTCTTGCTTGTTAAAACAAATCTGAACCGATATTGAGAGGAACTGTGGTATCTCACGTCAAGTTATCAGCGAGAACTGCCAGACTCTGTATATAGCAAGGATAGTTTATGTGTTTTAAGGATATTGGCGCAGGCAAAGTAAATCAGCCAAAAGCACCACTTCACTTTTAATGTGTAGTTACCCAGCACCCTCACGTGAAATGTAGAAAAAAAAAAGTTGATACCTAAACAAGTTTAATGACAATTAACTTCTTGTGTCAACATGGAACGTATTAATTTTGACATCTGTATCATTTATATTAAACAATTTATTGACATTTTAAAATGGACTAGTCGCACGCATCACACACAACAAAAAATACCCCTGGGAGATTTAGCGACGCATATGTATATTTCCAGGACATCTGAGTTTAATGACAATTAACTTGTTTTGTCAACACGGAAATATATTAGGGTGTGCAGTTATTGTGACATCTATATAATTTATCTGTTATTCTGTTTTAAAACAGAACATTGCCTGCTATATATATATATATATATATATATATATATATATATATATATATATATATACAAATACTAAAAGGTCTTGTCTCCATGGGATTTGTAACCATAACCTTCAGTATGCAAGCATGTTGGGTTACTTTCAGTGCTACATGATTAATTGAGAAAACAAGCAGTATTTTGAAAAATGAAGTCAGCCAGCTGAGAATTCTCGGGGCTTCACATTTTGGAGACTGGATTTTTTTTTTTTTTTTGAGTCATTTCATCAGTCTGAGATTCTGATCTTGATCGCTCAAAAATGTTGGTTTCCTGTCAGTGTAACGCTCATTGTGGTCCCTATTGGCGCAAGGAAGTATGGTTCCTCTCGATACTGGTTGATGAAAGTATTTTGTGTACCCACTGGACAAAAGAAAACGTGTATTTCTGAGAATTAGCTATGCTGAAGGATAGCTTATATAGTTGGTAAAAGTAAAACATAAATAAATAAATAAATAAATGTTGAAATAAATTAATACATAAATCTATATATAGACATTTATTGCTTTATCTATTTTGATATTTATTTTTCACTATCAGATATATGAAACGAAAATAAATACTCAACAGTTCTTGTTCAATTGTACATTAGTGAAGATTATTGTACATAAAGGTCATCATGCTTTCATATATTGTTACTTTCAAATTAAAAAATATATTGTAACGACCCGGACAATTGCTTTGTTGCAGGACTTGTTGTCTGTTCACTTTGTCTCGTCTGCCTTTTATGTTACATGTATTGTAAGGGGAACTGGTGACACCATTACTTAGCATGGGAAGGGCAAGCGGAGACAGTCCAGCTTGAATGAGAAACTGTGGGTGCAACTGAGCGAGAGTGTGAGCTGTGAACAGAGATAATATGCAGTGAAAATGCCAAGACTAAAACGTAGGGTTATTATTTTGGTGCTGTGAATTCTGGCCCCTGACAGGAATTCTCTATCGTTTCAAATAAAACAAACATTTTGAGAATTCAACACCGTCTCCCCAAGTAGTGCTTCGTAAACATGAAGACATTACAATATACTCAAGCTTATGATGACAGTTTGCAAAATCAGATGAAAACCTTTAATTCAAATCGGGATAATAAATAAATAATCATTACTTACAAAATCTTGTTCGTCTCATTACTTGTAAAATGGAAAGACAAACTGCATTGTAGTCTACATGGAAAGCATGTCTTGGGTTCGATTCCCACACAGGGTTTAAATTGCAAACTTTAAAATAAATAAATGTATTTTACTTGTGTGTAACAGACACATTGAATGTCACTTTCATTGAACAAACATATTGCACACATAACTTTAACATGCATACTATATATATATATATATATATATATAGTAGCGTGCATGGGGGAAGACAGCAGCAGGTCTGGTAGGTGACGTAATCACATATGCCATATAAAGACACATGCCTGATATACGCTCCTTTCACATAACCACTACACTACACAGATTCACATCTAACCCTCTTTGACCCAATTCTTTCCACTAACTTGGCTTGTGTTTTTCAGGCACAATAAAAGCAGATCGAACTTGCATCAAAAACACAAGCCAAGTTAGTAGAAACAACTGGGGCAACCTTGACCCCCACCACTTTTACAGTTGTGCCTATTTGCTTGATGCTGGCCAAGTCTGCCCCAATTGTTTCTAACTTCACGTGTTTTTGATAAAAAGTTAGAAGAAACAATTGGGGCAACCTTGCCTCCCATTGGTTTTACAGTTGTGCTTATTGTACTAGGAAAGTTTGCCCCAATGGTTTCTTGAAACTTGGCTTGTGTTTTTGATATCTCCACTTTCAATGGCTGGGCACTTTTTATCGCTTGCCGTTTTCACATCTCCAATGTGTTTTTGTTTCAGATGAGGTTTTACCTGAGATCCTGCATAGATGTGTTTTCAGATTGAAAGCTGAGCTATGCTGCCAACCTCATGCACCCCCAAAATAAAAATAATGAAAAGAATATTGGCATTGATTTCCTGATTTCAAGGTAGATTATGTTATATGCAGCAAAAACCTGTCTGTAGGCCAAAAGATTGTATTTTTTTTTTTACACTGTGTATACTTTTTAAACAGTCTGTTTTAATCAAAATTAGTTCCCATTTAATTGCATATGCTTTGGCAAGAATACACCACTTCCAAAAGTTGTAAACTGAACGAAGTTCAAACAGGATCCGTTATAATTTGAGTGCATCTATATTTCTGTTTCTACCACATTGTATTAATAGTCATATGCTCATATGAGGTGATTAAGATTAATTAGAAAATTAATATTATAGAAAAATCTAGGTTTTAGAATAACAGGTTTTACATTATGTGTAAATACCATTTAAAAAAACAAACCACACAGATAGTCTATAAACGTAATTATAATATGGCAATATTTCAATGGGAATTCAGACATTACGGTCTTGCATCTAATAAACAGCAATGCACACATATAGAACCAGAGGGAAAAGACTTGAGGCCTCTTACTGTAGATAGTCAGTTTTTTTATAAATATTTATTAGTCAAACACTGACACAAATTAAACTGAATCGACACAGTCTATAGTGCAAAGTCAATTACAGGAACCTGTGTCCATCTGAGGGGGCAACAAAGTTAATGACACCAGTCATTACAGGCAGGAGTCCATTGTAGTAAATAAAGAAATGTTTAAAACAGTGTAGTTTTTCTTGACACACCCAATCAGTCTCAAGAAGTGAAGTGGTAAATTACTGATTAAATAAATAAATAAATACATTTGTATATAGTGGTTTGCAAAACTGTGAGCCTGGCCTTTAACAGTATATAGAACCACACACAGAGGTGGTGAGGTTATTTTATTGTGAGAGTGAACACTAAATATAGAGCTAATTACCTTGCAAGCAGGGACAGACAACATGAGTCCAATAAAGTTCACATTTAGCAGCCAAAGGAAGTCTGTCCTGTCTGCTGTACTGTATATCAAACAATGATGAGAACCATAATCCCCAGCCTAGAAAAGCCTGCCAACAATATTACAAATCACATCTAACTTCTCCAGCACTGGAAAACTAAACATGCCTTTTTAGAATAGATCTTAGTTGAAAAAGAGGCAATGTTTATGGGTATGGTATGTCTTTCACAAATTACTTTTCTAAATAATATTTCATTCATTTTAATGAGGCTTTTTTTTAAAAAATCATTTAAAAAATGTACTTATTGTGCACATGACCAAGTCAAATAGTCAAATGATCTGAAACATGTGTCTACTTGACCGTTTAGTCCAAAGCCATCCAAAAACAAGTGTGCTTGTAAAGTAATACAAACCAGACTGATTTCACTGTAGAGGCATCATGGCCAAAATACAAGAGAGCCAGGAGATTCTGGTTTTGAAACTCAGCTCAACCATTTAGTTCTGAGACACATGAGGTAAGCCAGTCCTCCTTGTGGCCTCAATCCACTACAGCTGCAAAAGTAGGTTGCTCTCAAACCTCCAGAAATGTTTGCAATATGTAGCAAAAAATAAACAAACAAAGAACTTTAACTGGCTGCCAATTTGGAGTTTATAGACCATATTTTTTTTTCTTCTTACTGATTTAAGGTGGACAAAATTTGAAATTGAATTCTAAGACACCATGGTAAAACTTGATCAAGGATCTAGTAAAAAAGATCTTTACTTGAAACCTACTGATATGCATCAGTACCTACATATGCCATCTGTACATCCTATCTATACTAAAATAGCAGTCCCTAAAGGACTGGGTATAAGGATATAAAGAATCAGTTCTTATGAAAATGACTACAAAAAACAGAAAAAAATTAAAAAATAAATCTGAAGAGGATAAAAAGAACAAATTATTGAAAGAGAATTGAGAAAAGTTGACAAACTCCATAGGAATGAACTACTTGATTATAAGAGAGTACCATTAATAATGACATATTCTAAATTATTACCCAATACTTCAAAAATTGTTTGGAAGCATTTACGTATACTTCATAATTCTGAGAAAAATAAAAAAAATATTTCCGAAAACTCCAGTTGTAGCTTTTAGAAGGGATGCAAGTTCGACTGACATTTTAGTACACAGTAAAGGGATCATAGACACATTAAGGGACATTTAAGACTGTAAAAGCACATGTAAAGTATGCAAATATATTGTTAAAGAAAAAAGTGAAATTGCAAATAAAGAAAAAAAAAATACAAGGATAGCAACCTTGTATATGGTTTATTTTGCATCAAATGTAATATAATAAAATAATAAAGAACCACCTATGAAATAAAATAAATAAAAAAGTAAATGACCCAATAGTTCAGCTCTTTACAAGGGGCATGACCTAAAGTTTGTGGTTTTAGAAAAAAAAAATTAGATAATGTTTATGTACTGGATAAACAGACAAGATACCATGATGCCTGAAGATAGAAAACAACAGTAATCGTTACATCATAATCTATATAGTGAATGACATCACAAGACATTACATTCAAAGAGAAATAAATGTGTGGTTACCATGGCATCAAAAGCCAATACCTCTAATATTTGTTTTCAAACACACTTTCCCTTGACAAAGGCATGCTAAACATACTGAAACATTGGCTCTTTGAGCTATAAGATATAAATACATACATAGATAAATATGTATTTCATTATGAATCACTATTTTAAATTCAAACTTTGAATAACAGTAGTAGATTTACAATACAAACTGTACACTGTAACTGATTTTTTTTAAATTCTGTAGGCCATGTTTTGCCTCTGTAGATCACCTTTACGAAAAGCAATGTTGCAAAATGAAATGGACTGAACTGCATTTGAGCAGAATTTAAGCAAGTTACTTACTTGTAATTATTCTGAAAAAATGTACACTAAATAACCTCAAACATATAATATTTTCCTCAAATATAATATAAGACCATTCATATTATCTTCTATCCTTGATCTCACCGACAAAGGAGAGAGCACATGGAGGAAAGGTGGAATCTCAGTCAGTGATGCATTTTTGATGGCTGTATCACTGTCATATGTATGCAAAACAGTTAACGCTGGAGGGTTCATTCAGATTTAGATTAGACCCTGACTGTTAGCTCCCTTTCGCTCCCTTTCTATAATAAAGTCAGGTCCTCCTGTTTTATATTGCTGAAGATAATTAATCCATTAAATGTCATTCTTTCAGAGACTAAATTAATATCCTAAAGGTATGTTGGCTGCTGCTAAAACGTGATTTAGTACATGTTGTAATCAATGAATTGATTGCTTGCTTGTTCATCCTAGAATGGCAATTTCGATTTACCTCATTCATACAAAACTACCTCCTTAATTTATATCTGAGACACGCACGCACACACACACACACACACACACACACTGCTTCGGTACCATTTATAGTGACAATTTGGAGTAAAACGCTTTGAGAATTTAGCCCTTGCGTTTCAGTCGTTTGTGTAAATGTAGCTGTTTTCAAAAGTTTAACTAGAAAATCTGTTTAAATGTTCACACACTACTGATTCCAGTAAAGTTCGAATTATGTGTAGTTAAAATGTATACTACACAATAATAGTAAAGAAATTGCTCATTAATCTATATACAGAGGCAAGTGTTATGGGACGTTAATGGTAGAAAGCGTACTGTCATGACAATTCAGATTGCTGGAATTACTTTATTCTTGAAGGGTAACTTAGTAATGATAATACATTTCTTCTGAATTATCGTAATGCATTGTTTCTTCTGGTTTAGAATCACTTTGTATCTTTTTATTTTATTCATCACGTCCTGGTGACTTTTTAGAACTGTAAGTGCAGCAGGTCCACCAGAGTGTAACCATTTACCTCGCCGACCGCAGCACTCTGCATAGTCTATGTAAGAGATACTACATTTGAGCTAAGGGTCTGGAATCCAAAACTGAGAATTTCTTACATCCACTAGGGGAAGGTGTTGCAGAGTGAAAGTCTATTAAATCAAACTGTGTACCTGAAGTACTTTGAGGCCCTGTGGCTCCATTGAGGCCACAGGGCTGCTATACATTTCTCAGTTTCAAAAAAGTCACCAGGGTGTGATTACCGAAATAAAAGTGACACAAAGTGAATCTAAACAAGAAAAATAATTAGTAAACTCTTATTTTCTATCATTAAAATTAGCCATTTATGATGTCACACAGACCATGTCACTAACAACACAGAAGTATTTTAACATGTGCTTCAGTTGTAATCTTTATTTATTTATTTCTGGGTATGGTCGAGTCAGCCAAAATAGCTGTTCGGCTGGCCATTTTTTATTTGGGAGAACGTGACAGATGGAGAGCTGCATGCTACATGCTTCAGCAGTATATACTGTGTGTTGTCTATGTGTTGAGACACGTTTGGGAGAGTTCATGAAAGCTTTGTCTTTCTATGAGGGCTCCCTGCAGAAACCCAGGCCTGTGGAGAGGCAGTGAATAGAAAAAAAGTGAAGCTGTGATTGGCACATTTGGCATTTCACACCTTACAAAGATCAGAAGGATATGTAGGGCTCCCCTCTGTATTTCTGAATAAATAAAGATGTGGTCCACAGATGGTATATAGGAATTGGAATAAAAGCTGTTTTTGACAGTGATTGTGAGGGTTGCCACTGTGGTCATGGGAAACTAAGCATTCAAGAGAATGGCAGGTGTGAGCAACTTTGTTTAGTGTGGCTTGTAAAGTTCAGTCAGTCAGAAGTAAGAGTAGCCCTCATTGCAGCTGCATAGAAAAAAAAGGAATGCAACCAGGTCCCATAGACAATAGAAAGCAATGGGGATTGTTTACCTTTAAGAAGGTCCTGCCTTTCTCTTTCTGCATGTTTTTTTTTTTGTTGTTGTTGAAATAAGCACTAAAGAATTTGAAAGTATCAGAAAGAAAACTAAGACTGGCACCCCAGCATGTGGGGTCCTGTTTTTACACACTTTTATAGTTGGACTACTTGAGGGTGCTGTTAAGAGGCTAGGATGAGACTGGAAATGATAACTGAACATCAGAATGACTCAACTGTAGACACAACATCAGGGAAACTGACATAATGAACTAGATTATATTTAGCCACTCAAAGTTTACTTGAACTATTTGATCAATCCTAAAGACTATTCATAATTTAATATTATATAAAGGAAAATGTGAGATCTGCAGTGATAGTAATACATATAACATTTTCTGGAATTATTTTGTTAGCTATACGTGCTTACCCCAACCTAAATGCAGCTAATCAAATTACTCAGATTACATTTTTATCAATTCAAGAAATGTTAGCTTCATAATTTCATTAAATTCTTTGTATCGCTGTCATATTCATGCAATTATTAAATTGTAACATAGTACCATTATAACAAACAAACCAAAAAAAAAAAATCAGATTTAAAGCACCGATGGACTCGATTGTTGTCTTGGAAATAAAATCAAATGCTTATTTTAAATAGAAAAATCTAGAATTCCAGTTTACTGTTACGAGAAGCAGTTTATAGTTACTTCTACAGTTAGGGAATATGGCTTTCAAATACATTTTTCACTGCTAGCTTCCGTGTTTTTTTTTTTGATTGCCTCGCGTATTGCTTACTTACTTTTGAAACAAACCGACAAGGAATAATTTATAGTCATATTGGAATATCTGTATCTATAAAAATAAATAAATAAAAAATCAATAGTGGTACATTTTGAAATACTGAAAGAAACCCTCTAAATTCAATAACAATGACAGCTAAAAGTGTTTCTCAATGACTATGTTTGCATCTTTCCACTGGTCAAAATGTTTCGAATTCAAGGGACAAACTCAAGAATCAACATCTTACTCAGACACAAGAACATTCCCTTATCCCCGGTAATCCTGTTGCAAATCTTGCATGAAGAAATGCTTCTATCGCACAACCTACGCAAAAAACCACAGAAAGGGCACAAGCTCCCAATTGTTGGATTTACCCTGCCCCGTATGTAGGATTGCTTTGGGACCCACTGCTGATTGTGGAAAAAAAGAAAAAGTTTTAAAACCTTAGTAACTACACAAATTGTTCTTCTTGAATATTTCGACCAGGTGGATTTATATAAAAACAACATGTACACCTTACTGAACACCTTATATGGTGCAATAGTGCCACTGCTCCATGACATAGAGCTGCTTACAATCAATACAGGACAGGACATTGCTTGCATTATAAGAACAGGATGTGGGCAGAGAAAAATGACCCACTCTTCCTCCTGCTCTGCCTTTAAAATGAGTCAAATCATTTTCTGCAGGAATCTGACCGAGTATTCTTAAAATGGTATATTAAGCAACTAATGTACAAATTGTCTCAAGGGATTCATTAATATGAAAATCATACATGTTTTGTGCGAAATTATCAACCATCGCTCCAAATACAAATTGCATTCACATCCCCAGGGTCCTGGGTATAATTGACTGAACTGTAAGTGTTCTCACATCTCTCACTTCTAGATTGAAGGCTAGAAAGGGAAAAGTACTGAACTGAAATAATAATTAAAAAAAATAAAATAAAAAATACACACACTTTGCCACGTTTAACACAGATAGACAGCTTAGAATCCACACTCTTCTCCAAAGTGTTTGACGGCTGGCAAGCAGGCAAAGGCAAAGTTAGGCATACATAAAAAAAAATAAATAAATAAATAAAAACAAAAAACTAATGCAAT
Source organism: Polyodon spathula (assembly GCF_017654505.1). Classification (NCBI taxonomy): domain Eukaryota; kingdom Metazoa; phylum Chordata; class Actinopteri; order Acipenseriformes; family Polyodontidae; genus Polyodon; species Polyodon spathula. Next base: position 69,366,049 of record NC_054536.1, read on the forward strand.
ATAATGTGTTGAATAATAGATAAACCTACTGTTAACTAATAGCCAAGGTAAGTGCTGAACAGCATCATTTCAATACATCTTAATTGCAGATGTAAGTTCAATGTCTGAACACTTAGAAGAATCAGATCCAATTGTTAGAAATGCTACTCATACTGTACCTAGTCTCAAACTCTAAAAGATGGTTATGCACGTGATTACTAAAGGCAATCATGAAATTGAATGAACAGGTTATGATTTAGCTTTACTTCAGAGGCTCATTGTAGCTTTCTAGTCAGGTATTGATAGTACAGTAGCCATGCAATCCTGCTTGACAGCTGCTTTGTTATTCGTCGGGGAGACTGGCAGAAAGAGACCAATAATAACGACCCTCATCTTTGCCTACAAGCTAATGCTTACTAAATGGTTATTTTTATAAGTAGCCTGATGTGAAACAGAGTGACATGGCCTTTACTGCTAAAAGCAGTTTGTAATTTCATGTCTGCTCCATTCAGTTTTAAACAGAAATTCAGGATGCAGCAAACCATGTGTAATAATAAATAAATAAATAAATTGCCCATTTTTATAAACCCAGCATTTTGTAGCATAATGAGGTTCATCACAAAATCTCCTATGTAGCTCGAAGCATGCCATTAACAATGTGAACGTAATCAAAAACCAAGAGAATCTGTAGGGAAATGGCAGGAAATTGTAGTCGAATGGTACCCACCTGCACAAAGAAAGCCATCATTTATAATATACATGGAATGTAGAGTGATTTAACATCTTTCTAACAACCACACTTATTTGCTATAAAAAATAAATGTCACATCAGTGCCACCACTAAACTCTTATTATTATTTATTTCTTAGCAGACGCCTTTATATACACTGTACTTTATTCACAGGTCAAGTTAAAGACAGCATTAAGCATTTGTTATTTCTCTTGCACATTTAACAAAAGTTTATAGACAATGGAGCAAGTTTATACAATGATGGTGTAAGTAGGTTTCCCCACTAATGTATACCCCTACCCTGTATTATAATTAGCATTTAATTGTTATTCTGGAACATTTAAAAAAAAAAAAAAAAAAAAAAAACCTTCAGCAATTTTTAATTTGAATGTAGCAGAGCATAAACTTAACCTATACATATGGGGACAAAATGACAACCTCAATTAACCCAGAACAAATTAAAACTGCATCCCACAGCACTTTTTTGCCCACAACTTGAGGAAGTAACGAAGATACCCTGAACCCCAGATTTTAGTTTATCTTTTTATAGACAAGCAAACTGACATTATTTTCAAAACCTGTCAGGTGGACATTTATCTGCCAAGTGACTTGCTTCCCTATTTTTATTTTCTATACAATGTAAAATCAGTCTTGGTTTGTACATTCCGATCAGGAGGCCCTCCAAACTGTCCACTTCAAAAATGGCCTACACTATTGTTTATGTGGTTTACCCCCACCTCCATATAATTAACTGAAATATAGAGAAATATGCATGTAAAACTTAACATTTTGTTACAGCAATAGAATGTACAAGGTTTCTGCACTTGTTCTAAAAAGACTTATTGGAAGAGGCTGTTACTGCTGTACCAGTTTAGTCAGTTACATTTAAGAGAACATGTACTTGCATGGATTTGAAGCCATTGTTAGCCCTTACCTCTAGATGCTCCAAAATATAGGGAGGGTTTGTCATGCCGAGCCTCATCATAGCCGTCTTAGGAATCCCTTCTTCCAGCTTCCACAGGAGTGTTGGCAGGTCAGTGTCAATGTCTCTGCCATAGGCACTAGTGTCTTCGTTGGTCAGCCATATCTCACAGACAGCCTCTGTTTAGAGAAAACAACAGAAGTGGATATTAGCCCAAACAATGAAGTCCTTAAAATATCTATATTTTACACATTTTTTACCCAAGAGCGAAATATGTACTTGATATACAAAAATTGCTTAACTGATGACAACATTGTCAGGCTTAAACGCTATGAGAGTAGAAAGGCCCTGCATGGCTAAATAAAGAAATATTGAAAGATGTTAAATAAATACACAAAACAGGAAAACTATTTAAAACCCACCATGGTGGCCTCTAATTAAATCTATTCTTTTTTAAAAAAAAATTTAATCCATTTTGCTGCAATTAAAGGAATTGCTGCCTTCTGTTTATATTCTGGCTCATTGTGGTCTTTCAAGTCCTTTGTATTTTTCCTTTACTTTATCTGGGAATTAGTTGAGGATGAGTTTGAAGTCAATGTCACTGAAACAAGTTAACATTCAGTATGTTTCCATAACATTCATCCTACTTCAGTATCCTGAATCTATTAGTAAACAGTAGAGAGACGACCCCGTTCACACTGCTGTGCTCGCCTCAGGGACCGCCTCAGGGCTGCCTCAGGTGTACGTCTGCAACCCCGTTCACATTTGCGGTTTAAGGCGCATTTGCGCATTCACATATGTGACTGAAAAGCAGGCCTAAAATGTGGCAAAGCGCTTTATTTATTGTTTTGTTTTTAATGAAGAACTACTGGAATATATAGTAATTCTTGACTTGTAGCAGATATATATATATATATATATATATATATATATATATATATATATATATATATATATATATATATATATTGACTATTTTGACTTGCTGTTATGGTGTGAAACAGGGTGACGGTCCGAGCTTACCCCCACCAGCAATCACATTATTCTCTAACACAGAGGTATTTAGAACGCGGGAAACAGCAACTTGCTAGTGTTCCCCGGTATAAATATTTATTTTTGAAATGGATACTTCACTCAGATTGCAAATAAGTAACAGGTTGTGCATACAATGACTGGCATACAAGACAAGCTCATGACTGAACACCTAATATGACTGGAAATTAAATAATATTTAAATAATTATTCAATAACCGGTTACACCTGGAAATAATTTTATACATAAATAAACTTTTATCATTTAACATTCATGTATTTTACATTACACATCTCTTCTCATTTATGCAGATTTGCTTAATCTGCATGAATATCATCTTTATTTACAAACATGATTGTTAAACTATTCTGTTTACTTATTATTACTTATTATTTACTTATTATTCTCTAGTCGTTAGCCAGTAGTAGTAATAATCACAGTAACATTGAAATATTACAGGTAAAATACAATTTGTTACGCTTTCAAATTCTAAGCCAGTTACAAGCTTACCAGTGTCATTAATCAATAAAACAAACAAACTTAAGTTTTTTTTTACTTCAGATATTACAAATAGTTCACAGATTGTCTTGAGACGTTGGCATTGAGCACAGAAAAGAATCCCAAGTTTGTTGTTGTTTACGTTTCATTTCATTCAATTTATGTTTAGCGCTTCCCTTGTGTTCTACAATGGTCTGCCTACGATTGTAATCTACAGCCTTGCTGCATGAAGTACAAAACAGGACATTACCATCAACGTGAAATTCGTCCTTGCCAAACTCGTTGACCCGATCTTTAGGGGTGATTTTTATTGTTTTGGACATCTTTGAACAGCTCTGGATACTGACTGAAGTAAACTGAAGCCTCATTCAGCTCTGAACTTGAATAACGGAAGCAGTTTTATTAGAGAGGTATGTTTACATAAATTTAAAGCATAATTGCCTGTGTTAATGTTTATATATGATACGTGTATTGATTATGTTATTATCAGACAAACAAAAAAAGCCTTGAAATGTAAAACAAAAAAATCTCCATCATCATAAAAAATTCTTGTTTTCCTTGTTATTCAACAGCAAACGTATTCCTATGATCCCTGCTACTGAGCCCATAATCAAATTGGTCATGTGATACGAAAAGGTGACCCTAAGTCTGTTTTGTGTTCATATATATGCAAAAGCCAGCCCTGGTATATGTGAACGCTCCAAAAAAGAAAAGGCAGCCGAGGGCCGGCCTAGATTTATGCCACCATTTTGATGTGGCACAGGGCTGCCTTTTCTTTTTTGGAGCATTCACATATGAGAAAAGGCGGCCCTGGGCCACCTTAAATTGCAAGTGTGAATGGGGTCTATATTCCTTCCAATAAACTGACAACCATCTGCTGCTAAAGTATCTGTAGAAGATACAAAGCAAGGGGCACTTTGCTCCACCAGTATTAACATAGTATTATTCATAACCATTAGACGAGAGTTTCATTTTTTTTCCATTCATCTTTGCATACATGCTGTTTTTCTATTTTGTACTGCAGCATCAACCTGTCAGCTCAGGAAACCCACGCTCTTTATTTGTTATTGATTTACAACATTTAAGCCCAAAGTAAATGGTTATCTTAAACTGCAAGCTATCACCGAACAGCAATACCCAACAGCTGCTATTAACAAGCTTCAAAAACTTAAATAACAATCTGTATTATAACATTTTAAACTTTACATGTCTGGGTATGTATTTACATACTTATATAATACATTCTTCCTGCCACAGGTAACACAACTGCTATGTGTCGCAGATGTACAATACTATTATTAGTGGGGCACTGGGTTCCTAATAGTACAGAGCCAGGCTCACACATGCCAATCACAGGTTGTTCTAAATCTCTGACTACAGGGATAACAGGTCTCACACATGCTCTGGCACAGAGAACAGCAAGTATTTGGAATACACAGTTTACATTAACTAATACCCCACTAATATTCCCCAAGATAGCTATATACTCCCCATTATCTTTTTCTGAATACTGCTAACCTTATTCTGAACATACTGTTTACATGGCTGTTTACTTATTCTGAATAGAGAGCACTGGAATATTAGCCTGCATGTAAATGTTACAGCTTTCACTAACTAAAAAAAATACAATCAGAAAATAGTGACCACCTAAACCTCAGATAGCAATTAGATTTCTCTTTGCTTTCTCTGCTCTCTTGGAAACCTTTTTTTTTTTTTCCTTGTAGCAACTGACTGCTGTAAGTCAATCCATTCATTATTTGCACCCTACCCTACCCTACAAGACCCTGACCTACATCAATGTGGAATTGACAGTGTAATACGATTGCATAACTTGTAAGAAAAACAGGATACCGGTTGTATTATTTCCATTACCTAGCAATAATTAAAATGTGTATTATTTTGACCTTACTTCAGGTGAGTCCAGTATGGTTTTCAGCTTGCAGCAATGGGTGGATTTTATTCCTGATGACTTTTAGGTGTATACGAGGAAGGGAGAACTATGAATGGAAACAACATGACTGTGGAAAACATCATCTGCCCAGTGAAGTGATTAGGTGGGAATGACTAGCCTCCTGGTGTGACCAGACTTTAAACTATGTAAAAAGGAAACAGATGTAGTGGCAAATCACTTGGCAAGTGGGAGGACTGCCTCAGTTTCCTGCAGAATCTCATTAAAAAGAGAAAAAACAGAAAACAACAAGAGGGATAGGCCGGGAAAATCATCAGTCTGCAGTAAATATGTATTAACAATGATCTCTGGACTACCTACAGTACATGTCTCATCTTTCCACTGGGGCTTATCAGCCAGGTGCAGTGTTTGTGCCTAAGAGCACAGAACTGAATGCATAATCCCATATCGACCACACATGCCACATAAAACTGAGATACCAACAGTATGGTTTTGAGTTTACATTTTTTTGGTTTTATTTAGTTTTCATTCATTTATTTTTCTTTTTTAAATGTAATCTGGCAACGATAGATACCACAAAATTCTGTTGAATTCTACATTATGACAAATTACAGAGGCGCTGTAAAAAAAATTTAAAAAAGAGAAAACACACGAGTTTGGCCAGACTGCACAGTCTGACTTTATTTTTATTTAAGGCAAGCAGATTCACAAATCATGCATGATTGCAGAGTATACAGCTTGCAGATTGTGAAGGGTTTAAATAGGCGTTTGGTTAGGACCCAGAAATTATGCCAAATTAGTTTTAGAACTACATTCCGGTTCCACACATCTTGACAAATGCAGCCCATTGTTGTATAGTATATTTCTGAACATTACCTAACAAGCTTAGCTTTGACTGACTAAGCTTAACAGTACTATTTTAATGTCAAGAAGAGGTTCTTTATTTGGCTTTCTCAGCTCGTGGGTGCTAGAAAAGCAAACTGACCTCAGAAAAAAGGAATGTGATCCATGTTCAGGAAGGCATCCCTTGTGCACATGTTAAAGACATTAGGCTCCATTACCACAAAGCTAGGTAATTACAAATTAGCCTTTGGTCACAGCTCGCTGCTGACCCTTTCTCAGAGCTGGTAACCTAAGCAGGCAGATTTTAATCTCTTGCACGGCAGTAATCAGAGATGCCTTCGACTGGAGAAATGAAGAACTGAAAAATAGGTTAATCAGCAGTGAAACAAGTTTTCATGTAGCAGAAGCAGGCAGCATATACATATCTTAGGAAGGCTTATGGCTTTTTTTACTATGTTATTTGTACACCACATTTGATTTGCTGGGGGGAATCGTACATGTATATAAATATGCATACATGCTCGGTTTACTGTTTTTTCTTAAAACAACATTAGGCTTTGATTCCCTCCTGAATGGAAAACAACACCACAGGCTGCAAAATGTTTGACATGACCAAAAAATACACATTTAATTAAAAAAAAAAAAAAAAAAAAAAAACATATTGGCTGTCCCTGAACAGCACAGTTTAAACATTGTGTAATGCAAGGCATTATTCACACAGTCTGACATCTGCAAATTCATCTGTTTTGATAAAACCATACAAACCCTGTGTTTACAGTGACTAGAAAATTAACTTTTGCCCAGTTTGATCATTGTGCATTTTGTAGACAGCAATGAAAACAAGTGCTCCAAGCTGATTGTACTCAAATATTAGACTGCACCAGGTACTTGCTTTATAAATAAAACTGCTAAATGTTTAGCCTTGAGTGGAAACAATCTGCAGTAGAGTGACAATACCAAAACATTTAAACAACTGTCAGAGATAGATAGTCTGTCTATTCAGAATGGTTAGTTTGAGCAAGTAGCCAAAAGTGTCAAACCCAGAGGAGGTTACATTATAGTTTTACACTTTTTAAAACTAGAGATGGAACTTACAATGGAGCAGCATAATATCTGGGTCTAGCATACTCTACAGTAATGTGTCCAATATTTAGTTTCCAGTATCAAAATGATCCCAGACACAATGCAAAACTCAATAAACACTGTATAGAAAGGACATCCACAGTGATGACCTGACCTCCCAGGGTCTAGATACTGATCTGACGGAGAACCCACAGAAGAGATTTGGACCATGATTCAAAAGTAAGCAGCAAAATATTTGTCCTGGAATTTTCTGGCTTGGCTAATGGCATAAATGTCTTCCCAACAGTCATTAAACTTTATATTGTAAATTAAAAAAGGAGATGCAAATTACTTGGATTCCATTTGTGGTCAAGCTGTGTGTCGTGATAACCAACATCAGCCAAAGTGGATACTGAATCCACCCTTAAATTGATTAATCTATCGTCCACTCATCTATCAGTCTATCCAGGTATATATAGTTATTATCCATATTATATATATATATATATATATATATATATATATATATATATATATATATATATATAATATATATATATATTTTTTTTTTAAATCTGTTTTTCTGTTCAATCCTGATGATAAATTACACTGTCAGAATCCTTAAGCAAAGATTCTACCCAGAAAAAGTAGGTTGGAGTCCATCAATAGGACTTGTCTGCATGCCTGCAGGGTTTCTATATATGAAAGGGAATCAAAATGGTTTGTGTTGCACTACATTGTAAAGGCTGCCTCCCACCTCCCCTCCAGCCCTGACCCTATGTGCCTGGCCCTGATGCTCATATCAATAACACTCTAGCCTCCCCACTTTCCCCTCCCAGTAGCACACATTGCTGCTGCTGCCGGGCAAATGACACCCTGCATTTCAGAAGCCTCAGAGACCATCTGCCAAAGTGAGGCCTGCCTTAAACGTTTCTCAAAAAAATGTGCAACCTTCAAGAATAACCAATCTTTTAGCTACCAATGTTCTTTACAGCAAATAAAATCCCACCTCCCACAATACCCAAGTCCCCTGCCACACATCATATTTTACTTTCACTGTGAAGACGGGGCTGAATTTTTAAAGGCTTTTTAAAGTCTATGCACACATTATTAAGAATGCATTCATCTCTAGGGTTTGTTTGCTTAGAAGTATGAGAAAACTATTTTTAAAGTCATTAATGGAGGTACATACCAGACTCAAAAGGATAAAGCAATCATTTTACTTCTGATTGACATACTTATTTCAAATATTTTCAAATGGTGTTGGTGCAGATTAAATTCCAAGGAATCATTGTATGTTATATTTGCCAAGGACATTTAATGCAACCTGCAAACAAATCTCCACACATCTCATCTCACCCATGTACAGTATTCAAACACACACTGAGGATTTTCTCCATTTCCTGAACAAAAAAAGCACTTCTCTGGCCATGTTTGTATACCTTGTACGAAAGTATTAAAGTTGATATATGTATATTTGCACAACAGCCCTCTATATGATAATTTACTCTTACTGTAGTGCCCTCAAATCATAGGATAAAAAAAAAAATCCATTTGATATATACAGTAGCCTTCCAGGTCCCTATATCTAGTTAGTTTTATGATACCTTTAAAATAAATGTCTTCTTAGAGACTAGTAGGTTTGGGGAGCAAACACATCTGCCTTTATATATATACTGCATTTAAAATAACCGACTCCCATCCTGAAGCACAAGTCACCAGCTACAGGGTTTTTTTTTTTGTTTCTTTTTTTGTTTTTTTGCATAATAGTAAAACCTTTATTAGGGCAAAAGGGGGAAAATAGTTGAAGGTTAGTTTCAAGCCTTTTCTTCAGCCTGTAACTGGTTCATAACATCCATAACCTTCATAACTGCTGCTCATGTGAGCATCGTGAAATAAATATATATGAACATAAAAGAAAAGGAGTGCATAGTTCCTATTACAGACACAACCGTTTCCATGAAAACAAGTTAATTCTCAGTCTACTTTCAAGTATAGCTGCCCTGAAATGACCTAAAGCTACAGACTGAGCCAACTCTGAAAATTTCACTACAGCAAAGACTAAAAAGAGATTGTTTTTCTACCAGCAATAACCGCAAGCTGCAAACCAGTGCCTGGCAGTCTGGCCCTCTGGTGTGAACACAGAACAAGCCCAAAAGGGAGCAGGGGAGGAGAACTGGGTCATAAAGGTTTGCTCACTGCCAGCTCTGCGGCTGTATGTGCCAAGCTTTCAGGGAGGATTAATGACATCATACATCTTGATGATGGATCGGGCAGTTCTTCTGGTTCTCTGGCCAGTTCCAGGAGATAGAGGTGGAAGAAAAGTTATAGAGATGCTGCATAGTATGGGTCATTAGACTGCTTAATTATATTGTGTTAAATACCAGAATGTTTTATTTTTAAACCTCCATTTCCTGAAAGTACTATAGATAGTACAGCACAAAGGTCACAAAACCAACAAATATGTATACAGCTGTTTCAAAGTAGCTTAGAAGACAAGCACATTTTTATTATTAGTATTAATAATGTGTAGCAATTCCTATTAAATAAAATCAGCTAAGCAGTATTTTGGCTGGCATGATGTTTTAGCATGTAAGCTTGTTGTTCCTATGTATCAGAAGAATCAAAGTTTTGTTTCATGTTAGGAACCCATTAGGAGGTTGATGGTTTACTGATGTTAATTGTGCACAGCAGGTTTAGAGGGAGAAATTAACAGATACAGACAGCTGTGCTGGTGTTCTGCGATACCTCATTTACGATACCATGCACAGTATCATGATATTCAATATTATAACAATACTTTGGATCTTATGTCCATTACATGTTAAATGGCTGCCAAATTTATTTTTCTGCAAATGCAAATTGCATAAGAGGCTAATACACAGTTAACAATGATACAGCATGGTAGAATGCTTGCTGTTTAAATATGTATAAAGGTCACTGCCACTGACTATAAAATTCAAATAAAACTGGTAAGAATGCGCAACACTTAGTATAAAACACACCATTCTCTTTATTTCTTACATATAAAAAGAGAAATCTGGCATTTCGACAGCTTCAAATACTCGAGTTACAAGGAATCTTTTAATTCTTATAGGCTGTATAACAAAATAACACAGAAATACTTTAATTGAAGCAGGTTTTTTATAACTAGGCCAGATGTTTTACATACAGGGTATCTTAGAAGTGCTCAAAAATTGTGAGCAAGCACTGCTGTGGAAGCTAATTTACAAGGTTACTTCAAGAAATAGCTTGATGAGGTTCTTGCTTCGATCAAATGAGCAAGATTGGTCAAATGGACCTTCTCCTTGATTATAACATTTCTTAAATTCTTGAAAACTAAATTACAACAAATCTTTAATAAAGTAAAACAAGTAAACAGAGGATAAATGCTAAACTAGAGCAGCCTAATTGATTCACATACACTGTAAAACTTTTTTTTTTTTTTTTTTTTTTTTAAATGAACACAGTAATGTGTTACATTAGGGAATACACATAAACGTTGTATTCCTTAATTTTAACTATTCTTTCAAATAACAATTTGATAGGTGTTAGATATTTTAAAAACCACCACTTCCAAATATTGTACTAAAAATAAAAAACATTTTTCTGGCAAAGAACTGCTTCTGATAGTACTAAAAACTCTGCTAACATACACAATTCAATAGTGAAAAATTCAAAACAAGCCAGAGCTGTCTGTATGCAGCCACCAACGCTGCCAGGCTTGGATAGCTAGAGCAGGTTCCTGGAGATCAAACGCAGCTCGTCCAGCTGTTGAGACAAAGTCTTATGGGTCTCAGTGATGGACCCAATAAGGTGTGCCTGGTAAGCTACAAGGATACTATTGCAGTCTTGCGGTGAAAGCACTTGCTGCCTTTTTAAGAATGACTTCTGTCACTCTGCACTGCTTCTTCAGGCATGCTGAGTCCTTGGATAACAAGGACAGTTGAAACAAATGCACTGTAACAACGAAATAAACAAGTGTAACAAGGAAGGGCAAGACATGGTGTGTGTTGGTCAGTGCTATTGCTGGGCTATGCTGGTTGCTGGAATTTTACTAATTATCTGTGTATAGGAATGTCCTGTCGTATACAGTTTGTGATGCTGAGGTATTGAAGAGAGTTTGAACAACGTATTGATGCTTACGCTTGTCACTGTGTTTTAGGAGAGTATTGATATGTTTAAATATAATTATATTATATATATATATATATATATATATATATATATATATATATATATATATATATATATATATATATATATATATATATATATATATAATTACATTCAATACATCATAAGAAGATAATACAACAATACTGCTTGACTCATGAGGAAAAGAAAGAGTAAATAAAATAAGTAAATAATAATTAAAAATTTTAAAAAAGGAACATATACACACAAGGGATACGTCGTTTTAGAGAATTTGGCAGTACGTCCAACCGGCCTCACAACCGCAGACCACGTGTAACCACGCCAGCCCAGGACCTCCACATCCGGCTTCTTCACCTGCGGGATCATCTGAGACCAGCCACCCGGACAGATGATGAAACTGTGAGTTTGCACAACTGAAGAATTTCTACACAACCTGTCAGAAACCGTCTCACCTGCATGCTCGTCGTCCTCACCAGGGTCTTGACCTGACTGCAATTCGACGTCGTAACTGACTTCAGTGTGCAAATGCTCACCTTCGATGGCCACAGCATGTGTGGCGTCGTGTGGGCGAGTGGTTTGCTGATGTCAATGTTGTGAACAGAGGGCCCCATGGTGGCGGTGGGGTTATGGTATGGGCAGGCATAAGCTACGGACAATGAACACAATTGCATTGTATCGATGGCAATTTGAATGCACAGAGATACAGTGACGAGATCCTGAGGCCCATTGTCGTGCCATTCATCCGCCGCCATCACCTCATGTTTCAGCTTGATAATGCACGGCCCCATGTTGTAAGGATCCGTACACAATTCCTGGAAGCTGAAAATGTCCCAGTTCTTCCATGGCATGCATGCATACTCCCCAGACATGTCACCCACTGAGCATGTTTGGGATGCTCTGGATCGACGTGTACGACAGCGTGTTCCAGTTCCTGCCAATATCCAGCAACTTCGCACAGCCATTGAAGAGGAGTGGGACAACATTCCACAGGCCACAATCAACAGCCTGATCAACTCTATATGAAGGAAATGTGTCGCGCTGCATGAGGCAAATGGTGGTCACACCAGATACTGACTGGTTTTCTGATCCACGCCCCTATCTTTTTTTTTTTTTTTAAGGTATCTGTGACCAACAGATGCATATCTGTATTCCCAGTCATGTGAAATCCATAGATTAGGGCCTAATGAAATTATTTCAATTGACTGATTTCCTTATATAAACTTTAACTCAGTAAAATCTTTGAAATTGTTGCATATTGCATTTATATTTTTGTTCAGTGTATTTTTCTCCAATTTCAGATGTTGCATAACCTCCCTGATCCACTCTGTGTGAGAGGATGGGGAAGCTTGCTTCCAATTCAGAAGTATCAGGCACATCGCCAGCAGGGACGAGAAAGCTATGGTGTAAGATTGGGTTTTTTGTAGGGATGTATAAAATAGAGGTCCAAAATGTAGCCAATCTGAGACAGGACCACAACATGTTGATTAAAGAGGCAGGATAAATGACATGCCGTATGTACAGGTATCACACTTTACTATAACTTTCATTACACTACAGTATTTTTAAAAGGCAATATCTGTATAGAGTTTTATCATTTCTAAATACTATACATGAGACAGCCTTTCAATTAACTGACTAGATTTTGGGAACTTGTGCATCAGCAGTGTAACCTGCCCAATGTTTAGATATATACAAATAAAATATAGATGCATAATATTTATTGATGTTCTTTATTGATTACTTTCACAATATATGTGCACTCTACATGATGTATCTAAAAACAATTAGGTCCCCATCCCAGTTAACCTCTTTTAAAATGATGTCAATATTTATTAAGTTTCATCAAAAGCAAGATTTAGGTGCTATTTGGTAAAGATCAGATGTAAAGGAGGGGGAAAATGCATTTACAGTACCCATGCATTGACAACTCATCTGTCTGATAAACACTATGTTTAAAGACAATAAAAGTACACTATCTTTGATCTTAAGCTTTCCAGGTAAAAGACTGGAAGTAATGAACTAGGACAGATTTTTTATTTTTTTATTCAGTAGTCGCCAATTAGTTTTTTGTTATTCTCCCCAATTTGGTAGTGTCAATTATTTTGTTTAGCTCAGCTCACCGCTATCACCCCTGCGCTGATGCGGGAGGGGCGAAGATGAACACATGCTATCCTCCAAAGCTTGTGCCATTAGCCGCCTGCATTTTTACACACTGCAGACTCACCATGCAGCCACCCAGAGCTACAGCGTTGGAGGACAACAGAGCCCTTGGCAGCTTACAGGCAAGCCCACAGGTGCCCGGCCAGACCACAGGAGTCACTGGTGTGTGGCCAACCTAACCATCCATCCATCCTCCCGGCGTGGCGGGAGGCCAATTGTGCACCATCCCCTGGGAGCTCACATCCTCAGTCGGCAAAGGAATAGCCTATAGTCCAGGCCTTAGGATGTCCCACTCGGGATCCCCCACTCAGATTTTAGTAAAATTTTAGTAAAACTTATTATCAAGTAGGTAAGCAGTGCGTCAGTTGTGTAAGAAGAAACAGGACAATTATAAAGATGAGGGTAAAATAAGAATCACATGACAGTACAGACAAGCAGATGCTATGAACTAGAATACAGGGCTGTGATTTCATCACAAGGTTTTGATAATGTCATACACTGGCTCAATGGCTTTGGAATAATCAGAGGAAACCAAGAATGCAAAGCAGCCTTGAATCACATTTCAACCCATATTATTTTGGATCAGATTGCGTGCTTCCGAAAAAAAAAAAAGTTTTTAAAATGAAATAACAAAAGAAAAAAAAACACTGACATTTATGGTTTCAATGTGAAGTAGGAGACGAAATTAAGCACAGCTCTAGGACGAAGGCTTCAAAGGTTTACTACCTCTGTAATACTAATTATAATGCAATATCTTAGCATTCTATAAATATATATGCAGTTTAAATTCATGTTTCATGTCAAATGTACACCCGAATACTTGTCATGTACAAAAACTGATTGCTAAGAGGTTCATGCAGACCCTGCACTATGTTGAAGAATTAGTTTAATTTACATTTTTATGACTGACTAAATATATCATTTCTTACTGCTTTCAGTGCTGCATACTTTCCAGTTGTATGGAGTCGAGCACTAAGCAAGAATGATCCCTGGAGAATAAGGTGCCGATCTGCAAATTTGTCTGAAGCTGCCTGGAGTAAAAATCTGACTAAGAGCTACAAGTATGTGTATAGCCTTAGCAAACAAGGGACTGAATGGGGTTATAAAAGAAAATAGATCACTACCACTTCTCTTTTGAGACGACATGCCCATTAAAAGATATTTTGTGGGAGCAAATGGTCTGAGTGAGACAATGAAATACCACCCCCCCCCCAAGCACCTTAAAATCAGTAGAGATGTCCAGATACCTTTGGAAGGCCAACGTGTATACAGTGTTGTACACTAGGTCATAACTTGCATAAGAGCAGGCAAAATGTCTCCAAACTTCTTTCCACCAACATTAGACTTAATGACAAGCCCCATGTGTTAGGCACCAATACTGCTGTTCGTGACAGATGCAGCTTAGGTTTTCATGCAAGGCTGCTAGTTAGCCTGCATATTACTAATCTGCATCTTAGGCAACCAGTGGCTGAAGGCTGCCAGCTATGGCTTGACCAACAAACACCCAAACTCCAATTACTCAAGCTGCAGATCTGAATTACGGTAGCTGACCACCAGCCAAGTGTTTACCATCCTTGGCATTTATTTATCCAGACAATAGAATAATAGGACCACCTATGTTGCTTTAATGAGATCAAATAAGATTGACCTGGTGCCACGGACATACATATCCATTGGTCTTAGCTTTTGAAAAGTAAAAAAAAGAAACCCATGCAGGTTTTGCAGTTTAAACCGTGAAATCTCTATTCACAATGCATAGTTTGAGCCTGGCAAGATGATGTAGACAAACGCACACACAGGCAAGGATCCACAGCTGGTTTTGGATATTCTTTTCTTTTTTTATATATATTTATAAAAGATGCAGCAGTGTTTCATCACCATTGATAGACACTGCTCTGTGTTCACTTAAGTCCTCTTTCTGTGTTGATTTTCAGAAATGTTCAGGCTTTAAAAAAAAAAAAAAAAACAGGGTGCTTTTTTTCTTTTTATCTGAATAGTGAATTGGCTAGTTCTTTCTAGTATGACCCAAAAGTATATCTATAATCTGGTGGCAACCTGGGAACTGTTCAAATCAAATAACAGTACAGCTAGCACAGTGTACATCTATTGCAACAAAATGGCGTATGTGAACATCAAAATAGTACTGGTAGTAGAGTCTTGTGTTCTGCTGGATAAACAATGTTGTTGTTGTTGAACTTGTAAATAGTATACACACAAATGTAATTTTGTTTTATAATTACATTCAACAAATGGTTTGTTTATGCTATATGCTACAGCCTGCTGTGAAGGCCTCCACCCTGCTTCTAAAGAACCTCACCTAGGCTCTGTCACCTTGTCATATTTACAAGCATCAACTTGTTCATAATTACTTTGTCACCAAAAATGGTTTGTTGGTGCTGGTAGTTAAATTAAAATACACTACAGCTTTAAATAAGAAACAACTGGTTTAACTCAGAACACAGTTGGTCCTAACAGAGTGAGGTATTGAAAGACATTAGAGTTGACTCATCATTGGCATATTTAAATATATTGTACAGCACCTACAAATTCCAGGGCACTCTTTTGTCTAGTATGGGAAGCTAATTCAGCACCAGTTTGTTCAATGTTTTATTAGCGTATGGTCTTAATCCCCAAATAGCTATAGTGAAAATGCTCACATATCCAAAAAAGAGGTATATAGGTGAATACCACACCATGCAGTAATACCCTTTCCATCTGTTATTCCAAGAGATGTTTGCATAGACTTTGCAAAAGACATTATTATTAATGCAGAGAATTGATCAAAGCTTTATCTTAAAAAAAATCATTTTCAGACCCCCAACAGTGAAAAGCAATTCTGTCTCTCTACATCACACTTTCCACCTAAGGTGGGAATCAGTATACTGTTAACAAATTAGTTTAGCACTTCATACACCAAGAAAATATATTAAAACAATTATAATTACATGACTATCCAAGCCGCTTGCTTCTGGCCTCAGTTGGTCTATCCAATTACTTACCAGCCATAATATAAATATACAACAGGAATCTAAAGTGCAGTTTGGTCACTGTGCATTAATTCCTTAAGAACACCCACACACAGGAGGGATACATTAGCACCATAGTTGACTATTCACTGCCTGTCCTATTCACACTATGTAGCAAATAAGATGCAGCCACAAAGCAGCAGCTGCACACACTGACAATGGTGGCTATTAGTGGGTTTTTAACAAAACATTTTAAGAGAAGCCTTTTTTAAAACAACATTAAAAAGGAGAGAAAGGGGAGGAAAGGAAAATAAAACAATTATAATTCCAGACATGAGGTCCAACTTGAATATGTTTTAGAATAAATGCAGTTTGAGATGCAATTTAGATCAAAAGGAACACATGTGCTAGTGATGCATTACAGAGGTATGTACAGTCCAGATATAATGAATCTAAGTGTAAAACAATCTATAAATAGAGCAGTGCTAATGGTTCTCATAATGGCAACATAATCTGCAACTTATTTTGAGATCTGAAGTCTAACTGCATTGTGCAAGTCTATGATCTTAATTCAAATAATTGCAATATTTACTTTAGCTGCATATCAGTAAAACGTTCACTGCAATTTGCCCTTGATCTGCAAGAAAATGGACAAATTGGAAAACCCACTTCATGTAATCCTATGACAAAGGCACTTTCTTGAGAGATTTAAAATATGGGATTTCCCCCTGCCTCCTTATCTGGACAATGTTTCTTAATGGATATGATAATATTTTTTGATAGCGATGCTGTCCCAGTCTGCATTGTGAATAATTTGGGGGACCCCCCACCACCAGCCAGGGATTGCCACAAAAAGAAAAAAAAAAAAAAAGTCAATTAAACGAATAGCTGATTACTAGGGCATTACTTCTCTAATGTTCCTGATCTGATTAGTCATCCAAAAGCAATCAATAAGCCAACAATAGCATATGTCACAGCTATCACATCATCAATCATAATGTGATTAATTGAAACCTAACACTTCAATCCCCTCCCTTAAATGTTGTGTTTATTTGTTTGTATTTCTGCATTTATAGAGTTGCACATCTGATCACTTTTGACAGTTTATCTTGGCTACTTCTTAGTGCTTACATACTTACACTATAGGAAAGATAGCCAGACATACAAGTACTGTACAAGTTTCAGTTTTCTTCTCTTAAGAAGACAACCACACATGTACATTTTAGCCTTTAAGAACAAAAAAGGTTACATTATGTATATAGGCATAGCATTTTAACTATGCCTATTTATTAAGTGACATTAAACTACTCTATGGCCTGGATTGAGGCTTACTTTGTTAAATTACACATAAAACATTGCAAAACATATATGGAGAGATGACTTGGATAAGTTCAACCAACTTTACCCACCCATGCTTAAGACAGACCAATGCAGTTTTCACATCATGTACCGTACTGCAGACCTGAAAAAAGTAAACTCAACACAAAAAAAATCTATTTTCAGAACTGTTATTAACGCACCCTGACTAATTATATATATATATATATATATATACATATATATATATACACACAACATATATATATATATATATATATATATATATATATATATATATATATATATATATATATATATATATATATATATACATATATATACATATATATACACAGTATATACACACAGTGCCTTGAGAAAGTATTTAGACCCCTGATCAATTCTCTCATATTACCGGACTACAAATGGTACATTGAAATTTCGTTCTGTTGTTCTGTTTGATATTTTATTTTTAAACACTGAAACTCAGAATCAGTTATTGTAAGGTGACATTGGTTTTATGTTGGAAAATATTTTTAAGAAAAATAAAAAACTGAAATATCTTGCTTGCATAAGTATTCAACCCCTGTGCTGTGGAAGCTCCGTTTGCAACGATGAAAGAAATTGCCCTAACAAGGACACAATTACCTTACCATTGGCCTCCACCTGTGAACCATTAAAGTTGCTGTCACATTTTCTGGATAAAAACCCCTCTGTTGAAGGATCATTGGTAAGGCTGTGAATCTGAAGGAAAATTAAGACCAACAAGCATTCTACAGAAGTTAGAGATAAAGTAATACAAATGCATAGATTAGGAAAAGGGTACAAAATAATATTCAAGTGTTTGGATATCCCAGTGAGCACAGTTGGATCAATAATCAGGAAGTGGAAGCTGCATCACACCACCCAGGCACTGCCAAGAAAAGGCCGTCCCTCAAAACTCAGCGCTCAAACAAGAAGGAGACTTGTGAGAGAAGCCACAGAGAGGCCAACAATCACTTTGAAGGAGCTACAGAGTTCAGTGGCTGGGAGTGGAGTAATGGTGCACCAGTCAACCATATCAAGAGCTCTGCACAACACCGGCCTGTATGGGAGGATGGTAAGAAAGAAGCTGTTACTCAAAAAGTACCATCTGAAAGCACGTCTGGAGTTTGCCAGAAAGCATGAGAGTGACCCAACTGCAATGTGGGAAAAGGTTTTGTGGTCAGATGAGACCAAGATAGAGCTTTTTGGCCAAAACTCAAAGCGCTATGTGTGGCGCAAACCTAACACTGCCCATGCCTCAAGACACACCATCCCTACAGTGAAGTATGGTGGTGGCAGCATCATGCTGTGGGGATGCTTCTCATCAGCATGACTGGGCATCTTGTTACAATTGAAGGAAGAATGGATGGAGCAAAATACAGGAAAATACTGCAAGAGAATCTGCCTCAGTCTGCTAAAAAACTGAAGCTTGAGAGGAAATTCACCTTTCAGCAGGACAATGATCCCAAGCACAAGGAAAAAACAACATTGGAGTGGCTCAAGAACAAAAAGGTGAATGTCCTACAGTGGCCCAGTCAAAGTCCTGATCTCAATCCCATTGAGAATCTGTGGCACTATTTGAAAATTGCGGTCCACAAGCGTCGTCCAACCAACCTGAACAACCTGGAGCAAATCTGCCAAGAAGAATGGGCCAAAATCACTCCGACACTGTGTGCAAAGCTGGTACATACTTACCCCAAAAGACTTAAAGCTGTTATTGCAGTGAAAGGTGGCTCTACCAAATATTAATGTGTGGGGGTGAATACTTATGCAAGCAAGATATTTCAGTTTTTTACTTTTCTTAAAAATATTTCCCAACATAAAACCAATGTCACCTTACAATAATTGATTTTGAGTTTAAGCGTTTTAAAATAAAATATCAAACAGAACGAAATTTCAATGTACCATTTGTAATTCAGTAATATGAAAGAATTGGTCAGGGGTCTGAATACTTTTGCGGGTCCTGTGAACACATATATAATATATATATATATATATATATATATATATATATATATATATATATATATATATATCATATATTCACAATACTTAAAGACGTTAGTTGTATCACTGTATGAACTTACTGTGGCTAATAGAAAGTACTTTATGCTGTGATTATAGCACTATAATTAGTCACTGTTTCATACAAATTTAATTACCTGTCAGACAAATTTTTCTACACTACTTTTATCTTATTGCATCAATAGATAATAATGCCTAGGGTGAGTACAAGTGACAGCTTCACTACAGTTTTAAAGCCTACACCAAATGTATTGATTAATTTTCAAAGACACCTTTTAGAGTTTTTTTTTTTTGTATAACAATATGGGTGCTGGGTTTTCTTTAAAGGATAACAATTTAGGGTCATGCTTTCTTAATATGACTTTCAGATGACATGCAAAAAAGAAAATCTAAAATCAACGTCTATTCACTGCAATTATGGCTGCAGTACCTTTTTTGCTACAGCAAGCAAAACAAAAATTATTTTACAAATAACGTCACTGACAGTGACCCTTTAGGACTTACTATACTATTACTACAGTATGTTTTGTTTTAACATATACACATTACTCTAAATTCTAACAACCTTTAATGTTGCAAGGCTCAAAATTAACGGCAGCCATGCATCAATTGCAGTGGATGCCTGTAGCATGTAGCAGTGAGTGTAGTGCAGGGCAGGTACAAATCACACAGACAGTTACAAACAGGTGCAAGTGTGTTTATTGAAAAATGTTTTACAATGTCCAGAGCCTTATGGCGAATACTGCATTACTTCGATTTGGCGCTGCAGCGTTTATTTTAAATTGATCAAAATGACTGCGGTCCTTAAAAGAGGGCAGCCGTTATATGAGGCCAACCTTTATTAATAATACTACAATTTTTCAAAAGCTGCAGTATTTTATTACATGATTTCTGACATTTTAGAAGTGTCGCGGTTGCTTATTTTCTGTACGGTAGCCTACACTACCTATGTAGCCGTGTGTGTGGCTCACCAACTTTGACTACAGTACATTTATAGGTGACAGTTACTGAGAGCCTATTGGGGTGAGTTGGAAGGTCAGGGAAGTACTGTATCAGCGAATCCGGAGTGTGTATTGGTTGTTAAGGGGCGGGATAATCCTGGTGTGGCAGTTAAATACAAGAGTGTGACATAGATGTTTTTCTGCAACAAAAATGACTTCAGAATATCAGTTTGATTTCTGTAAAAACTACAATATATCCTACTCGGTTATTTTTTTGCTTGCTTGTTTGTGATTTCTCTGCAAGAGAAACCGAAACAAATCTTCTCATAGATAGTAAGCTCATTGTTTTTATTTGTATGGGATTGTGTAGGGGAATTACAACTGAACTAAAAACCACCTATAAGAACTTCAGAAGGACTGATGTTCTCTACGTAGTTTATCTTGAATTTTCTTTTAGAACTACACTAGCATAATATAAAATGTGCTAGATTGAGGTTACAATCAGTACATTTTTTCAGTTTTGCGTGTTTATTTGTTTATGTGTGTGTTTTTTTTTGTTATTTTTGTTTTAGTAGGGGAAGTAAAAAATACCTTAATGTTTCTTTATTGATAGCGGCGTTTATTCGAGGGCGGCCTCTATTATAAAGCTGATATATGACTACGGCGTCAATATGAGGGTGTCTTTAATTCGAGGGTGGCGCCAAATTGAAGTAATACGGTACCTGTAAATAATAGATGATGGAAGTGATACAGTGGTGTGTATTACTTCAGTTTGTATAATCCCACGGGTTTGACATGCAAACAAATGTCCAGTTTTATCACCCACACAAAACACAAAGACACAGACACAGTTCCTACAGTGTGTGAATTAAGTGCTTGTGGTGAAAAGACAGTTCCTAGTGGAAATTGAAGTGCTGGTGTCCAGGTTTAATGCTGGCCTGCGGCCTACAGTAAAAACATTTACTGTAACTCATTTGAATAGTTAAATTGCCATTATCCCCTTTTTTTTTTTTTTTTTATTCCACAACAAACAAAATGATAGGAAATATTTTTCTACATTGTGTTAGTGTTTATTATTATTATTATTATTATTATTATTATTATTATTATTACAGGATCTTATTATGGTTTCCATAAGTTTACACATGATAGAAGTCAGGTTTATTAGTCTGTAGTTGCTTGGGTCGGTTTTGTCTCCCTTTTTCTGGATCAGTATTATGTTTGCAATTCTCCAGTCTGTCGGTACAATCCCTGTGTCAAGAGACTGTTGCATGATCTTGGTTAGCAATTTGTACATAACTTTCATTTCTTTGAGCACTATTGAGAGGAGCTCATCTGACCCAGGGGATTTGTTTATTTTAAGAGCTCCTGGTCCCTTTAACATTTCTGCCTCGGTTATGCTAAAGTTATTTAAAACTGGATAGGAACAGGTCAACATATAGGGCATGTTGTCCTTATCCTCCTTTGTAAAAACTTGTGAAAAGTAATCATTTAATATATTTGCTATTTTTTTTTTCTCTTCATCTATGATTTTGCCATTTGTATCTCTTAGACATTTTATCTCCTTTTTGAATGTTCTCTTGCTGTTATAATATTGGAAAAACTTTTTGGAATTGGTTTTAGCCCCCATAGCAATGTTCATTTCTATTTCTCTCTTGGCCTTTCTAACTTCCTTTTTGACTTGTGTTTGCAGTTCCAAGTACTCTTTCTGTGTACTTTGTTCTTGGTCCCTTTTAAACACTCTGTAAAGTGTCTTCTTTCTCTGAATATTTATTTATAATTGATCTGTTAAACCATTTTGGCCATTTTGTTTTAGATTTAGATTTGTCTACTTTTGGGATGTAAAAAAAAAAAAGCCTTTTTCCGTGGATGTTTTCTCTATTTTACTCCAATCTATTTCTGTTAGTCTGTTTCATACCTTCATAGTTTGCCTTTCTAAAATTGTAAACCTTAGCTTTAGTCAATACTTTTGTGGTTTTAAAAAGTACTTCAAATGAAACCATGTTGTAGTTTGTCAATGGTTCTCTGACATGTGTTTTAGTTATTCTGTCTTTCTTATTTGAAAAGACTAAATGAAGGCATGCCTCCCCTGTAGTCGGTGGATTGACAAGTTGCATAAGGAAGCAGTCATTTGTAATTTTCACCATTTCAATTTTGTCCGTCGTGCTCCCCATTTTATATGGGGGAAGTTGAATTCCCCCATTAATATGGCTTCTCCTTTGCTGCACTCATTTTTAATGTCATTGTATAACAGATTTTTTTGCTTGGTGCCTTAATTTGGTGATCTATAGCACGCCTTTTGAATTTTTGTCCATTATTCTGACCCATATTGATTCTGCATTTTTTTTTCTCCCAGATTTAAAACATGGGCTTCAAGACTATTTTTGATGTATAGTGCTACCCCTCTGCTTCTTTTGTCCTGCCTGTCTTTCCTATACAGTGTATAACCAATAATATTATATTTGTCTCCATCACTCTCGTAACACTTATCACATTGTAATTACTTGTTAGTGCAGTAGCTTCAAGTTCTAACATTTTGTTTCTGATGCTTCTAGCATTTGAAATGCTTCTTTACCTCCTCGAGGATCCTTTCTCTGAGTAGATTGGATCAATTTTTATTTAAGTGCAGTCCGTCCAGCCTATATAGATAGTCCTTGTTGTAGACTGTGGTCCAAAGTTCAATGGAGGTGAAGCCTTCTTGTGTGCACCACAATTTCAGCCATGCATTTAGATTATTTATTTCCAGCTGTCCGTATTGTCCTTTGCAAGGTGCCAGCAGTATCCTAGAAAATACCCCAGTTTTGGTCTTGTCTTTTAATTTCCTTCCTAGATTATAAATAAGATAATTAATACACTACAGGGTGGTCCGTTGGACCCCATTGAGACTCACTCATGTGTTTGTGGGTTGCTTTGAGATACCTAAGAGATATTCAGATATAAACAAGCCCAGTATAAAGCTAATTTGATACGAATCATATGAAATGTTTGAAATAGGTGAGTACACTGTACACAACATCGTAGGAACCTGTTAAAAACCTGTTCATTGCAAGGTGATAGTTCCTAACATTTACTTTATTTTCAATGTTCACATTTTTGGTCTTTAACCCAGGATTTGAGAGTAGAAATGAGTGTATCCCTTATATGTAGTGAGTGAGTATACTGCCCAAATTAAAAGTGGGTAAAAGCCGTTTACCTGCGTATACCCTCCACTACACCACAAAATAGCAGTAATAGGTGTTAGTTGCTGCTGATGATAATCTCAAACAAGAACAACAATGGGAATTAAAAGCTTTCAAACCCCAGAAAGATCTCACTTTTAGACAGATTTAGTTCCTAACAAATGGTCACTGTCCCTATATTGCCTGGGTCAATTTGTGTCTAAATGTGAAAAACATGTCAAGCTGCTAAATTTTTTATCAGAAATCCTAAATCCTAAAATATATTTTCTGTTCACTCTACTTGCAAGTAATTTTAAATGGAAAGTGTTGAACCATGAAGATGGCAGTCACTGCTCTGTGAAATCACAGTGTAGAGAAGTGGCTATAATTTGTGCCTCCCCTATTGCCATCAAACAAAAACACTCCCTAAAAGCTAACTGCAAATTCATGATCCCTCAGCTTCAATCAGTGGAATTGTCCAGAATTGTGCCAATTTAATGTATTCTATCCAACAACTTGCATTAATATTTAATATAATGAAGGTGCTGTTTAAACAGAATGAATAGCATGTGAAATTAAAGTTGGCAAATGGATTAGCCTTGTATCATTCTCTGTACATGACTTCACTGAAAACTCAGAGTTTATGAGTGATTCTGTTCACATTCCAGCATGCTACCCTTAAATGGCATGTAGATCAATTTAATATTATTAAGGTGTATTTACAAAGATTTATAACAAAACTGCTCTGTATCTGAAAAGATCACATAGAGTAAAATATAAGATGCTCCTGCGCTTATATAGCAGCAAAAAAAAATAAAAATAATAAGTATTCACATTAACTAAACAAATAAAAAGACTATTTGTCCATATAGATATATGCTTGTATCCATGCATGTACACATGAGTAACTTGTACAGATTAAGATCAACAGATAACATTTTATATGTTGTATAAAAACAACAACTGTTCACCATACCAGTAGTGTTATCTCCCTCCGTTGGTATTATTTGATGTTTTTGAAATGTGACATACTGAACTCAATTTTGTTGAAGTTTTCTTGGACACAAGGGCAGGTATTGCAAATGCTTTGTGGTTTCCAAGGTGTTTGTAGAGTACAGGTTTTTGATAAAACAACTAAAACCAAGGGAATCTCAGAGGAGCACAACCTGAATGGTTTACTGTCATTTTTTAATGAATTGTTCTAGAATAACACATCACACTAAATAAACCATATCCCAGAACAGAGGGAAGATTGGCAGAAACAAAATAACTAGGATACATTGTCAACTTCTAATAGGAGAGTACTCAATCCATAGAGAAATACCATCGACAGAAATGTTGCTGGAAGCAGCTATTCATTGGGAAATTAAATGGATGTTGAGCATTGTCTACTAAATAGAGACTTTCCAGGGACTATGTATAAGAGTCACAAATGTACAGTACTGTGTATGCTTATGAATAAGATAAGCTGCTCCAGAGAGTATTAGTAATACTTTAGGCAGTGTGCGAGTGAGCGTTCTCTGAAAATTAATTTACTGCAGTTTTAAAATCAATTAATGAAACCTGCAAATGCACAATCATAGAAAGCATTACAATTATATTTTTAAAGGAATTTATCGATGTGGCATTGATACTGATCTCTCCAGTGTCTCAGTGAGGGTCTGTGTTCTTGATAGAGGCACTGGTGAACTACACGGAGAAGCTGGTAGAAATTGGGACCAATCCATCACAAATATTTCATGGCACATTAGCAGACATGTCGCAGACTCAGTGGCATGATACTGTTAAAATCATGCCAGTACTTCTGCAACAAACTGACATATGTGACATAAGGCTGATTTATCAAATGCGAATCTTTCTCCAAATTGTATTGACATTTAGTGCTTCTGGATAGATGTTAAATTGTCAGATAGGTTCCCCCCCTGTTACCAGCCCTTTTGTCTAGCAACACTTAACTACCAAAGACTTCATTTATCTTTGTTCTTAGAACAGCTTAACGGTTCTATTCTAATGTAAAAGCTGATGTGCTAATTCAGAAGATTCATTCCACACTGAATTTAAATACAACTAAGCTTAATGCTACTGACCTTGTACAACCTAGTATATATATATATATATATATATATATATATATATATATATATATATATATATATATATATATATATATATATATATATATATAACAAGGCATGGCTTACAAAAATTGTATGTATTGTACTTCTTGTGCTTTAAAGTAAGGGTTTTTATTTTATTTAACCTTATTTAAAAAAAAAAAAAAATACCACAATCCCAGCTGTTCTAAAGGCATACACACATTTGTAGTAAAAGCCTTAGCATTGTATCTGTAAACAGAGTATGCACATTAATTAAATGTGCAGTTCACTCATTACAATTAACGGAAAAGCATCCGATCTACACAAAGCTTTTTCTCACTTTCTTATTCTTTCCAACAAGGCCCTGATCAACGTTGCTGTTATCCTTTTGAAAAAAATAAATACATTTAAAAAAGCAGTGTTCTGTAAGTCTCTCTGGTGCAGATGGCATTTTTACAAGGTTGCACACATTCTAAAACCCTTTTCTTAATTCAGAGAAACATCTTTTATGCCAAAGCGCACATGCCTCATTTCCAAGGTGCTGCTTCAAAAGGCTTCAAAATTGTTTGAAGTATGCTGCCTGGAAGGCTCAGAAGAAAAGATGATGAACAAAAGTGCTATTAGAAATTAGATTTTCTAATAACGACATTTTCCCTCTTTATCCGGCACGATTCAATTGGTGTACTCAGCAAGATGAACCAAGCAATCTCTCCTGACCCTTTACTTTTCACCTTCTAAGATGCTGCCATGGCAACCCTTCTTCAACTTAGTGGCACGCAGAGGCTGATGTTAGTCTGAGCTCAGGTAGCCTTGTCCCTAATTCTGATAGGTTCAGGTCATGCCACATCTGTAACTAGGTGAGCAAATGACTGCAGGTTGGTCATTTAAATACCTTTCTGTACGTAATTTTTTAATTTTTTTTTTCTACTTAACTTATTTTTATGAATAAAAAATATATAGCAGACAAGATACGATAGAAGAATTTTCTTTGTATCTGATAAATTGTAACAGATAAAAGTATCATAATATTAAATTTAAAAAATGTGTCTGCAAGACAGAACCTGGTTTGCACCCTACTCATGGTCGGTGGAAATCAGGTTCTCGTTGAATGGATAACAGCTTGTATCCTACATCATCCTTCACAATATTATATGAGCTGTATATAATCTGAACACTAAAACCATGTACAGTAAATGTCACGACCTTGTTCGATCTGTTTCAAAATAGGCTGGTCTTTTAAATTGAGCTGGATTTTTTCCGTGCTTGTATTTGGAAAAAGTATGCATGATCAAATGGGTAGTTTGCAAACACTTGGTAGGATTCTCATAGACCATTATGTATTGGTTTCTAGCAGGTTAGACTGGCAGTGACTAAACATGTATAAACCAGCTTTATGCCATAGCTTCTGGACAATATTCCTCTGGTTAGTACACTCACTGAACAATGAATCCAATTTTAGTGGGTTTTCAAAGGGCATTTACTGAATGACAAAACCAAAGAAACAATCAACTTTTATTTAGATGCCAAGGTATTCAAATGATACATGGGTTAGGTGTTTGAGTCCCAAGATTAATGTTTCCATTAATTGCCAATAACTCTTCCCTTAATAGTTGCATTCTCCCATACATTTACACAAACAGACTTGAGGCTCAGAAACTGCATTCTGGCAAATGGAAACTGAGGCTTTCAATATAACATTGCCAATATGTCCGGGGGCTACATTTACTGTATAATACCTCAGTGAGGAAAACAATGGAAGAGAAAATATTTGATAGAAGTTACTATTTACAGCCAGGGTGCTATGAGCTCAACACACCACCAAGCTCACCGTTGGGCATTTGAAAATTTGACTCAATGCATTGAGGTGGAGGGTTTTTTCAGAAAGACAGGTTTAGAAATGTGCCTTTAAGGTAGTGAACAATATCGGAAATTAACTTGCTGCCAATCACACAATTGGTTGCAGATAGGAAAAGATTGAAGAGTCTCTTGTGCATGTAGAACTTGCTACTCTTCTATGGGGTTTTACATCCAACAAAAAATAAAATGTACCTGAAACACAGAAAACAGTTTATGTGGGACTATTTATTCTTCTCTGTGAAACTTTAACAGTAGATTTAGAGAAAGCGTTGAATTGAAAGCAATTAATCTGTTTTAATACTTTTGACAACTGAAATACATAGCATTTAAGAAATATTCAAATTCATACATGGGTCTGCTTTTAAATCCTAAATTTTAGTTTTTAAAATATCTTGCACATAATGTATCGTACCTTGCAAGGTCACAGCATATAATCTTGAAAGTAACCGCAAAACTTGTACAAGCTTGAACCATGTTGAAAAATGAACGTTAGGTTATTATCATAACCCTGGTTCCCTGAAATAAAAATGTAAACATTACCCAATGGGTATTTACCTCCTAAAGACCCGAAACCTGAAGAAGATATATCATGCCTGGGACGCATTCATGGCCCGCCTGCTAGCACATAAAAGCACTGTGCTCACAGACCTCAATGTCATTTTTCCTTCAAGTTTGCTCCAATCATGGATGCAGCGAAGGTATACAACAGTTGCCTCGGCCATTGATTTGTCAAGGTATCTACTGCCAGCGGTGCCCCATCTCCTATTATGGAGAACCAGAGGGGACTGTGGGTTGATTCCTGGGAGGCAAAGAGGTCTATCTCTGCTCCGCCGAACCTCTCTCAAATGAGGCTCATCACCTCTGGGAGAAGCCTCCACTCTGAGGAGCTGGGGAAACTCCGTAGTGAGAGGAGGTTCTCGGATGCACAGAGCAAAAGAGTGCAGGCCACACTATGGAGACTGGGTGACTGAGGTCGCCCTGATGGTTGATGTAAGCCACCACTGTTGATTTGTCTGTAAGGACAAGCGCATGCCTCCCACAGAACTCTTGCAAAAAATTCTGCAAGGCCAGGTAAACTGCCTGCAGCTCTAAAGCATGGAGTGTTCCACATACCTTGCGCAGCGCTAGCGTTCCACACAGCGACCCAGCCCACGCTGGACATGCCTGTGGCGACAACCTCCCTTCTGGTGACACTGCTCAGCACTTCACCAAGGAGTGGATTAGGCAGCCTGTTTCCATCAAGAGAGTGCCTTTAGAAAGTGACGAGACACTGTCAATAGACAGCCGTGGTTCAACGCGGGCTGAAAAACCAGGCGAGCAGAGGGTGCATGCGCAGAAGACCTAATGGAAGGGAAGCTGCTGCCATCAAGCCCAGAAGTCTCTGGAATGTCATCCAAATAATTGAGCACTCTGATGCCTTTGAGTCTCAAGAGACCCCAGATAGCTTCCATGCACTTCGAGAAAGCATGTGGAGCTAGGGAGAGGCCAAATAGCAAGACGCAGAACTCGTATGCAAACTACAGGTACTTCTTGAGTTTTTTTGGGGATGTGGAAATAGGCATCTTTGAGGTCCACCTTGGTGAACCAGATGCCTGGCCTGATTGACTGCACCAGTTGTTGGTTTTGGAACGTCAATTTTGAACCTCCTTCAACTTGAGGATCAGTCTGAGGCCACCATCCTGCTTGTGCACTAGGAAGTACCTGGAGTAGAGCCCTGCCTCCAACTGGAGGGGGTATATCATGCAAATAGCCTGTTTTTGCAGCAGAGCTGCTACCTCCTAAAACACTACCACGACGTGTTGTGGCTCCATGATGATGTCACATTTCACTCCCTGAAAGAGAGGGAAACCATGCTTGAACTGCAGTGAGTAGCCGGCCTGAATGGCAGTAAGCATCCAGACGTCAATGGTGCACGGACCCCAATATTCCAGATGGTTCCCTTAAAGGGGGCCCTGGGCCTGTAGCTGCAAACTCCTAGGGTTACTGCACGGCATGTGGCTTAGCCTGAGGCTTCAGTTTCTGCGCTGCATCGGAACCTATTAACGTCGTGCTGGTCTTTGAGGCTGCTGGGGCCTAGAGAGCCAGTTTGCCGTTGGTTTGCGCACTGGGGGTGGTCGCTTGGGAAGTAAGCAAATCAGCTCTTTCATGGATTTCCACGCGCAGTGAGAGCGCTGCAGCATCTCGTCCACTGCGGGATGAAATGTATGCCCTGATGTAATAGGGGCATCCAACATTGGTGCTTTGTCCCCATCAGGCATGCATGCCTGGGAAAGCTAGAGCTGCCTATGTGCAGCTATCAGCACAGCCAGATTCCTGCCTACAGGCTACCCATTGAGTTTCCACTTAATTCGGGAGATGGCCACCTTCTGCAAAAGGTTTTTTTTAATTACTACTTCCAGAGGACGAGCTACCGACCCTGCCTCTGTCAGAACACATTTAAATGAAAATCACAACAAAACAAATGCAAGGCTACGCTGTCACATTTACATAATAAATCATAATAATAACAATGATAATATAAAACAAATATACTTAATATGAGCAGGGCTTTGCCCTGCCCCCTTCTCCTGTAAAAGGCTCCTGGCCCTGTTGCATGCGATTATTTTAATATCACATATTAAATTGTGTAAAACACAATAAAAAGTAACAAGTACTTATCTGAACAGCTCTCCTATCAGGAAAAATGGCGTTGAAGTCTGTGACTGCAGTGCTTTTATGTCCTTGTGGGCAGGCCATGACTGCGTCACAGGCTTGTTGAGAAGCTTTGATATATCTAAGACCTCAGATTTCAGGTCTTTCGAAGGTAAAAACCCATACAGTAATGGTTACATTTAATACTTGAAAGAGAACACAAGCACATCTCCTGCAATCACCACATGAGAAAGTATAACTTGTTTTCTTCAACACTGTACTCAAAGTACGTAATTCCCCACTGATATCAAAATATGCTGTTTTCTATCTGGAAGTTAGCTGTACGAGTTTGGTTCCAGACAGAGAACAGTGTAAAAATGTTCAATGAGGGGTGTGACAGCGTGCTCGTGTCACCTGTGTGGGTAACCGCTGATATGAATGACAGAGACAAGGGAGGTGGATTTGAAACACCCCTCAGGCACGCAGGATTTATTCACAAAATAAAGTAAATAAACAAAGGAGTGTTGTGACACTACTAGCGATGGTAATGCACAGAGGACACATACAGTAAGCTGTACAAAAGACAAAATAAAACACACTACAAATAAGAGCGCTAGCCTTATAAACGAGGAGTCCCACTCCATGAACCGGCTCCACTACATAACCCTCACTATACATTACATGGGATCACTATCCCCTACAACTAACCTACTTATGAGCTGGTACTCATACAATGACTCATACGGCTTTGGCAACCTTGGAAACCGCTTGCAGTTTCAGGTTTGCAGGCTGTCATTCCTGTAGAGCGGACTCTCTCCTGCTGAGTATACGCAGCTCCCCTCTGTAGCATGGTGTTGCAGTCACCCAGAGCAATCCCCACCGGATGTTTTTATGCTGACGGACATGCAGTCAAGACCCGCCCACCTGCCCGATTGAGGATTGACACAGCCAATCGCTTGCTGCCCTTCCTCTCAACCAAACCTAACAGGTAGCATGTCTCAACTGAGCATCTGTCTGTATACAATAATTTAATCACACACAACAACTCCAAAAAGCACACACACAAAAAAAAAACATTTCCCCACACAAGTTACACCAACACTAATTCCCACCTGTGTAGGACAATCACCCCGCCACAAGGGGAAAAAAAAAAACATGTACTGGTAATCATAATTAAGATAATTCTATTATTCAATTTGTTACAATATTTAGTCTAATGCATCAAACCTGAAGGGACAGCAGATTTATTTCCATGGTCTCTCTCTATATGGTTTATAAGTAAAATCTCCAATGACAAGAAGCCAAAAGACATTTAAACACTGATGCAGATTCCGCATCCCTAAGGCACATTTTAAAATCCACTGGTCTGCACTTACAAAATGGACATATCTCTATGTGTATTTTTGATGAATGTTGATATTCTATTTAATCTTCAAATCTGGAAAAAATATCGCTTTTACCTGAAGCACTTGAAAAGAAACCTTGTATGGTCCTGACAACTAACCCGTCTGCCTAGTGGGATTAGATTAGCTCTGATTCCAAACTGATTCATGTTGCCAGGCGTGCCAATTACACCTCATGTAGATGAGTACGGCTCTTGGGCTCATGTGTGCTGAGCTGGCATAGCTTTCCACAACTGCTGCTCACACATCAATAAGCAGACACTGCTGCTCTTTGAAACCTTGACTAAAGGCACCCTCATCTGTAATGGAAAGTACATAGTGGTACAATACGTTAAGACCCTTATGAGAAAACTTTCCCTAAAATTGTCAGACAAAATACATTTCCCATTGTCAACCCAGAAAATTTTGGCTGAATTTATTATTATACTTCTCGTATTTTCACAAACATAAAGTAATCCTTAAAACCTGAAACTACAGAGATTGGTTTTAAAAATACATATTCTTTGAAAACATTTAACAAAAGATTGCTAACTTGTCAGTAGAAAACATAAGCTACAGTATATAGATGTAAAACTAATAATAATAATAATAATAATAATAATAATAATAATAATAATAATAATAATAATAATAATAATAATAAAAACCTCTGTTTAATCTAAATGACAATGGAAGTACAGTTTTGTACAGGTGTTGGAATCCTGAAGTATAGTTCTTTTTTATATTGTGAATAAAAGAGCCACAATGGCACAAATAATGACCACCATTAGTTTGTTAAAACAAAAAAAAAAAAAAAAAAAAAAAATGAAACAGCAACACAGAGAGGGAGGTCTTTCACTGCTATCATTGCAAAACCACTCTGATCTCTATAGCCTCAACAAGGGGAAATATCTCCACCCTGAAACAAAAACAATGTGCAGAGACACCCATATCCAGGGCACATTGCAGTGTGCTTAGTTCCATGGTGGTGTAGTACCAGATTCATACTTTAATAATGTTTAATATGTTTCATTATTTGAGTTGTATTTGAGAATGTTTCATTATTTGAGTTAATCTACAATACAACAACAAAAAATTACCTAATTATAACCACTAGTTATTATCATTTACATGCAGAGGGAATCCCTGACATGTTATCTCTCTGATAGGTCAGTCCACATCCAAGTGGAAATTAGTTACTGATGTCTCATGAGGAAAAGTCTACAAAAAAAGTAAAGGAAATAGACAATAATTACTGAGGAAAAGTCACATTACCCGCCAGAACAATTTAGAACACCTTGCAGTCCTGTCACATAATATCAGTGTTGTCTTGTCTGCACATCCCAATGACAGTGTCACAGCATACATTATTATATATGTCATTATTATAAACTAACATTTAAAGATGAAATCAGCAACTTGGTTCCTAATCGAATATTTGTACAGGTAATGATCAAAAACATTTTAGTATTCAAAAACAAGCAAAAAAAATAAATAAATAAATGGGTGCAGCTGAAAACATTAATTTGCATAGTAGTCTAACATATGCACCGAATAAAGTTTTTTTTTTCCTCCAAAAAAGAAGACAATACATTTTTTCATTAGATCTTGACATTTCTCATCACAAAACACAAAAAGGAAAGCATGGGTTATTGGGAGGCTTGCAAAAATGTTACATCTCTACCGAGATGTCATCTTGTGGTGTTGTACAGTAAACTATTCCACAGTTTAGAATTGTCTGCTCTCCCTTTATGGCAGTTAATAGACACAATGTACTTCCTCCTTACAACCTCAGGAGCCAAGTAAACATTACACAGTTAGGAGGTAATAATTGGCATATTCATTGCTAAGAAAGCAAAACACACATTAAAATACAGGGATACGCCTTTATTTCCCAAATGTTTTGTTTGTTTTGTTTTTTTAACACAGTGCACACTCCATCAAGATAAGCAAAAAAAGACAGACTGTTTATGTTGTTTCCTGCATTAAAACTTAAGGTTATATTCATTGGTTCCTTAAAATATCAGGAGCAAAACAAGACTCCTAGTTGCGACAGTCTGTAAAAGGGCCAAAGAAGCCTCAAAACATTTCTATATAACAGACTACATAAACCTCCTGTCATGTGTGAGTTGCAGGGTTAAACAGATATCAAATGCCTTAGTTTGCTCATAGAAGGTGAATCCCCGGTTCTGACACACCATCTGCTACTGCTGAAGCTATTTCACCAGTCTTTCTTCAGATTTCAATTGCATACACACACACATACCTCTGGTGTTTTGCTACCCACATCAAATAGTTTGCTAAAATCAAAAGTATACAATAGTCATGAGTATATATGTGTGTGCTTGCATGAGTTTGTACACCTAATCAAGAAATGAGACAATAGAGGCATTTAAAAGAAACCCTTAAGAAAAAAAAGGATACCTAGTTGAATTACAAAAAAACACTTTTCAGTTTCTGCTTACTTTAGGCTGCCATGGAAAAAACTAAACCTCAAAAATACAATTCTTGGAACTTTTAATTTAAGTGGTTGTTTAGGTATGGATTATTATATGACACTATCTAACAATTTACAATTTACCATATGAAGCTGAAAAAATATTTGTGAACTAGAATAAACCAGAGTTGTCTTTCGTGAGTCAAATCGTAGGATGTCTGTAACAGGGGGTCTAAGTACCTACTACTTTTCTTGTGGGTGTCCGCTGAATGATGAGCGAGACAGAGGTATGCAGTTGACAACGCCACTCAGGCGTCCAGGTTTTATTACAAATAATAAATATACAAAGGTGCAGTGACAGGTGGCTGCCATTAGGGTACCAGCAATGATAGCCCTAGTGCAGGAGGACATACACAGACAGTGTTATCAAAATAATAACTCCAAAAATGTAAAACAAAATACAGTGGCAAAACAGCTTAAAAGAAAAACACTGGCTTAGCGCTGCTTTCACTAAAAGGGAGGTCCCACTCCGGAACCTATTCTGTGACACACCAAAATAAACTGTTGTGGGATCAAAATACCCTAAATTAATCCCTACACAAGTCACTCACCCTGGCTCTCCACACAGTAGTGAGGCTGCATGCTTGCTGGAACTAGAACAAAAGGACTGGCTTTCCAGCTCCTTTTTATCCCATGTGGCTGGGCTTAATTGACCATCAGTTAGTCAATTAATCCCCAGACATATTCCGCACATGGATTTGGCAGAGTTGGATTTAACCTCATCCCTGCCAAACTTAAATTCAAAACTTTCCAACTTTATGTACAACTGCAAAAACCTGCCATATCTAGTGCACACTTACATTCTATATTTTTTTTAAACTATACCTATACACAACAATACATTATTTACACATGCATGGCTTTTGCCCTGCCACAATGCCAAAATAAAGTTCTGAGTGAGCATGAACAGATTTTGATTATTCGTTGCATCTTCTTTATCAACCGCATCTATCCCAGATATAATAAATAGTTTTTTGTTTATCTTCAGGAGTTTTCGGATGATTTCATTCCACTGCAGTTTCATTGGTTAGGTAATGAGCAGATATACAGTTGTAGTCAAAAGTTTACATACCCCAATGGAAATATATAATTTCCAGAAATTTCTCTAAAACAAATTATAGGACAAATCTTTTTTAGCAAAAGTTTTGCATTTGTGGATGAGAAATAAAATTACAAGGAACTGATGTCTACAGTTATTAGTTTCAGATTTTTTTTGCAAAAATAACTGCTTTTAAATTATTAAGATATAATTTTTGGCATGATTCTTTAGTGATCTGACCATTCTTCAAAGCAAAATTGTTCCAGTTCATTCAAATTCCGAGGACTTATTGTGTGCACAGCTGCCTTCAACTCCTACCAAAGAATCTCAATCGGATTTAGATCAGGACTTTGACAAGGCCATTCCAGAACCTTGATTTTAGTTGGTTTCATTCTGAAGTAGATGATTTTGATGTGTGCTTTGGATCGTTGTTGTGTTGGAACGTCCGGTTGCGCATTAAACCAAGTTTTGTAGCAGAGAGTTTCAGATGATTGGCCAATATATTTTGGTATGCTATGGAATCCATGTTGCCATGTATTGGAACTAAATTTCCTGTGCCATTAGAGAATAAACAGCCCCATAGAAGGACATTACCACCTCATTGCTTAATAGTAGGTATGGTGTTCTTTTCTTTGTACACCTCAACAGACTTTCTCCAAATGTAACAACTAAGTGTGATCAAATAGATCGATTTTTGTTCTATCACCTTTCACCAGAACTCATATCTATCATTCAAATGCCATTTTGCAAACTTTAAGCAATTGTCCTTGTGGCTTTTGTCTTGGCCTGCGACCAATGAGACCTTCACCATGCAATACTCGGCCTGTGGTTGAAATGGAAACCCGGCCCCACTTGCAGACAATTCACTTTGAATATATTTGGCAGTCAATCTCTGATTATTATTAACCTTCCTCACAATTCTTCTACTTGTTCCTGGTGAAAGAACATTCTTTCTTCCAGACCGAGGGCACGTTGTGACAGTACCATGAGCCTTGTACTTCTTGATAATAGAAACAATAATTGAAATTGGGATACTCAAATGCTTGTATCCTTCTCCAGCTTTATGACAATAAATAATCATTCTTCTTTAGCTAGCTTTTACTTTTCTCCATATTGACTTATTTGTAATGAATGCCTAACCCTGTTATATTCTCTAAGAATGTTCAATAACAATCTAGCATTTTCTAGAATTTTCTAGAATTTGGTCCTGCATTATCATATTGAAATTTCTAGCACCTTGTAAACAAGACTATCATAGCATCAAAGGGTATGAATACTTTTGAATTAGCATTTTTGGAGTTTTACAAAAAAACAAAAACAAAACAGAAATAAATAATTGTAGACATTCTTGTAACTTTTTCCTCATCCACAAAAGCAATATTTTTGCTACAAAAGATTTTTCCTAAAATTCTTAGTTTTAGGAATGTCAAGAAAGTTTAATATTTCCATTGCAGTATGTAAACTTTTGACTACAACTGCAACATCTCTTCAGCCAAAGAAGAAGGCACAGTAATTTAAGATGTTACCATCTTGAAAAACACTAAATGGGGCTTGAGTTTTGTACTAAAGTAGGGTCAGATGCTGCAGGGAAAACTGAGTCCATTTTTCAAACTGACCTTTTAAGAATGGTGACAGCAGAACGGATAGAAATACTTGGGATTGTAATTACTGAGGGAAAAAAAAGTGAATTAAAAATGAAATGTACTGCAGTTTACACGATTGTAGAAGAGAATCCGCCATTGCCAAATTTAGCTCTCAGATTGTGGTAATACAATAGAATGGTTTAGACACATCTAAAATATATGACAATGTGCTTGCTGTGATGTATTTAAATTCATAAACAACAGAACAAACTCACTGAAACTTGTTTTTACTTAAATAAAATCAGGACTTCACTAACACTAAGTATGCAAGCTCCAACATCCTATTTTCTATATTACAACTGCAGTCACTAATTTCATTGACAACACTAAAATATCTAAGATATAAACATTCCAAGTTCATTGCAGTTATTAGATGCATAAATTAACCATTCATAAGAGTAACCATTCATAACCATTCATAACAAGTGAGTATAAACTACGGGTGGGCAATGATATGAAAATTATATCACTATTGTGCACGTATTTTGACAGATAATACTGAAGTCTTCCAAAACACAGAAAAATATAATAACACAATTGCAATATGAAACATATATGCATATACAGTACTGAGAAAAAAAGTTTGTGAATGCCAATGATAATTATGGAAATTCCATAGTTTTACCATGATAGCCTTCTTGAATCAAAACCAGTCTTTTCTTAAATATCTAATAGGGTTTACATTAACCAATTCCATGTCTTTTGAAACAAAATGATGTAAGAATTAGACAAACAGTGAGTAATTAAGATTCAAGGAATGTGAAAAAGTAAGTGAACCCCTGGTTTTATCAGCTCAATTAAGGGGATAATTAGAATCAGGTGTTTAAATAATTAGGTAGATTTTCAGGGGTGAGTTTGGGAGGCCCCACATTATATAAAGATCAGAAACTTTGTGAGTTTGGTCTTCACCATACAGGTGTGTGGAAACTCGTCATGCCACGATCAAAATAAATCTCTGAGGACCTCAGAAAAACAGTTATTGATGCTCATCAGTCTAGAAAGGGTTACAAAACCATTTCTAAGGATTCAGACAGATAGTCTACAAATGGACAAAGTTCAAGACCACAGTCACTCTACGCAGGAGTGGTCGTCCTACCAAAATCATTGGAAAATTATCAAGGAAGTCACAAAGAACTCCAGAGTTACATCCAAGGATCTACAGGCCACTCTTGCCTTGGCTAATGTGAGTGTTCATGACTGAACTATCAGAAAAAGACCAAACGAGAATGATG
Source organism: Polyodon spathula (assembly GCF_017654505.1). NCBI lineage: Eukaryota > Metazoa > Chordata > Actinopteri > Acipenseriformes > Polyodontidae > Polyodon > Polyodon spathula. Next base: position 69,404,154 of record NC_054536.1, read on the forward strand.
TTCATGGAAGGATAGCCAGAAGGAAATCACTGTTCTCATAAAAGAACATTGCTGTCCATCTGAAGTTCGCCAAAGAGCACATAAATGATCCATAAGACTTCTGGAACAATGTTCTCTGAGCAGACGAGTCAAAAGTAGAACTTTTTGGCTTCAATGAGAAACGTTATGTTTGGCGAAACCCAAACACCTTATTCGATCAGAAGAACCTCATCCCAACCGTCAAGCATGGTGGTGGGAGTGTGATGGTTTGAGGCTGCTTTGCTGCCTCAGGACCTGGGCGGCTTGCCATCATTGACACAACCATGAATTCTGCATTGTATCAGAAGATTCTAGAGGAGAATGTCAGGCCATCCGTCCATGAGCAAGCTGAAGCTGAACCAAAAGTAAGTCATGCAGCAAGACAATGATCCTAAACATACAAGAAGAATGGCTGTAGAACAAGAAATTCTGCGTTTTAGAATGTCCTAGTCAAAGTCTGGACCTAAACCCCATTGAAAGGATCTGAAATGAGCTGTCCATGCAAGGAAGCCCTCAAATGTCATCGAGTACTCAGTAAGGAGGAATGGGCCAAAATTCCTCAAAACCAATGTGAGAGACTGACCAACAGTTATAGGAAATGCTTAGTTGAAGTCGTTGCTGCTCAAGGGGGTGCCACCAGTTACTGAATCTGAAGGTTCACATACTTTTTCATACATGGATATTGAATGTTGAATCATTTGCGGAAAGTATCATGTTTTTGTGACATTTGTTTAATCAGGTTATTTTCATTTATTATTAAGGCTTAGATTAAGATCTAATAATATTTTAGGTTAGAAATATGTGAAAATCTTAAGGGGTTCACAAACTTTTTCTCTGCACTGTATAGACGTTAACAGATATTTACAGTTACTTAAAATTTCTGGTGCTTTGCTTCACAATATCCATGGGAAAAAAGAAAACAAGGTATTGTTATATTGTTTTACTATTCCATACCATCATCAGCCACCTCAAACCTGAAATATGTCTATAATTCACTGCGCACACACTAGCCAATCCGGAAGTAATTTAATCTTCTCTGCATATAAATGCTGACTCACGACATCTAAAGGTATTAAGTATGGTGTTATGTTGAATTTTGCATTATTTTAAGTTGTGTTGTGATGTTTTAAATGTCATTTATAATACCAAAAGTTCACATTTTAAAAAATACATTAATAATAGCATAAGTAATCACATGGACAAAATGCAATGAACCACTGATGCATATCTCAGAATAATGCCAATACTGCTTAATGCAGCATGCAAATAACGTTTTGCAGTGAGTACCACAATATGGAACCATAAATGTTCCACCAGCTGTTTTTAATTTGAACAGCAGCATTCCTGGCCAGGCAAAACACATTCAAAATTATTTAAAGCTGATTTTTCTGTTTATTATGATTTATGTGTTGTTTGTTTTTAGTTAGGGAATTAGGAAGGCAAAACTGGAAGGGACTGTTTCTCTTCATCACACCTAAGGCTGGAAGAGTTTAACATGACAAAATATTTTACATTTTAATTATACTTATACCCCCATTTTCCCCTCCTCAGTAAATAAAATAAAAAAAAAATAAGTTACTTTTGCCTTAGGCTTGCCCCACCTCCTCCAGTCCACCGCGTGATTAATCTTTAGCCAGTCAGAGAAGACTGGTAGAATGCAGCGTGCAAGTGTAATACGTATAGATGTCCTTCGAATCAATAGCAATAGACGCAAGTTTGGACCTATTTTTAATAGTTTGAGGACAATACTGTAAAATACAGTTTGTTCAAACTTGCTAAGTTATGGCAGAGGTGTAGTGTAATGCTCAATAAATTCTGGTTGAAACATCCCCACTACCAGCTAGATGACCCGGCCCAAGCGAATCAGCCCAGGATAACACAATTTGCACACCATCACTTTTGTGATCCTTTAACGGCAGATAAAATAACTGATGTAGCAGCAGAGATGATTGTGATAGATTGTTTACCAGTTTGAGTTGTGGAAGGACAAAGATTTAGTCATCTTCTGTCTTTTATTGAGCCTGACTACAAACTGCCTTCCTGCCCCTCTGTGACGTGTAGAATACATCGTCTTTATGATAATGTGAAGGCTGACTTGCAAGATACACTGAATAAAGCCATGCATGCAAGCTTAACAACATTTCATTTGCAGTTCACTACATAACTGATGATTGGGAGTTTAAAACAGCAATCTTGGCAAAGATCGAAAAAGAGGAGGCCCAGATCAGACGTACTTGCCAGATTTGTTAAAAATGTCACAGAAACACAGCGTCTACATGGCAAAGTAGTTGCAATTGTCCATTGCTTCAAACATCTGTGATCTTGGCAAAAAGAGTTGCAATGACCAAGATCACTCGTGTACTGCACACTCAATACAGCTTTCAGGTAATGTTGGCCTGAAGCATAGTACTTGCGCTTGGAATGCGCTTCCACAACACCAGCTCGCTCAGCATGTAAAAACGCGTGGAACAGTGAATATTGTATGCTTGAGCGTCTCTTGGAACAGAGATGAGCAATTTGTGCTGTTTTAAGAGACAGACGAATCACAAAACTGACTGACGCCCACTTAACCTTCAGGTCTCCTTAGTTCTGTGGGGAACTGCTACGGTGAGGAGAAAAAAATAATTAAACATTCCAAATTGAGGAGAAATTCAGGAGGTATAATAATTGGGTATTAAATTAAAAAATATATATATATGACAAATGTATGGGGATGGTACATTTATTTCAACAGCAAGTATAACCCTGAGCATCCAACAGTCAGATTACTTGAAATGAAGTGCAGCTGATTCAACACCATAGCACCTGAGCAAGATTGGAGAAGGCATTTCTGTATGGATTTGGATCTGAACTCATTGGCAATTCAGTACAGAAAATCTTCATGTTTTGAAAACAAATGGCTTACACACTAGATTAGTAACATCTACTGTTATGTGCATGGCTGTCTAGTGTGTAATGTTTCAGTGCTTGCTTGTATGTACCTACCTTTGTCTGCAACTATGTGTATACCTATACCTGTATGGCCACACTTCACACTGTGTGCGTTTATAATATCCCAATGTCTGTATGGGTTTATCCCTGTGATATTTATAGTAAGGAATCACTTGCTGTGGTTTAATAAAACGACTACCACATATAGCCATTTACAATTAAAGCACAATGTATATGATTCAAGAGGATACAGTATAACCCTAGGTCTGAGGTTTATAACCTTCTCACAAGCAGGGGGATATTCGATATATAATTTAAACTTATTGCAGGCCTATACATTCCAATGCTAGACACTCTAGGGGATCAGCAATGCAATGAAAGCTGCAGACAATAAATGAAATGCTACAAACCCCTTCTGTATTGCTCGGTTAGCAGGAAGGCTGATTTACATTGGATTTGTATTTGCTTGCTCATACTCGTTTCCATACCCTGCATGTAACACATCAAAGTGGAAGTAGCACTCTGAACTGGTGCCCTGTCAACATCACATTAACTATGGATCTCATTAAAATAAATCTGCATATGAAATACACACTAATAAAAAAAAGATCCTAGGCTATCACTGTCAAGTCAATGAAGTGGCAAAGGGCTTGTCTGAAATGAACTTCCAAACCAACGGTTCAAGCATACACAAGGTTTACCTTAGGAAATGAATCTTCTAAACATGCTGATAAGAAGCCCATTCATTAAATAAGCCTCACTGCTACTAATTATTAACAATTTCACCAGGCTCCTCATCTCCAGCGCATTGCTAACACCTGGCAGTATTTTACATCACAGAACATTTAAAATATACAGATAAAGGTTTCCATAGCTTTCCTGTGAAACACGTCAAAGTGGAATTGGCACTCTGAATGGATGTTTGTCACCACCCTGAAACAACCCACATAATACAGCGGCAAAGTGTTGCTTATATTCATTTCCTACCCTTTCTGGTAACAAACATTTAGACAAAAACTCAGTGTACTGTCTATACAGAAGAAGCATAAATACTTACAATAAAATCACATGACTCCTGCATGGTAGTCATTACTGACAGAAAACTGTACAATTTTGTTGCACGATACCCACGAATAAACTGACCAACAGACCACAGTTTTGTACTGAGTATGAAGCCAATATCTTGAATCGTAATATGATAGAGCACTCATTTTATCTCACAGGTCAAAGATAGTTGTAGTCACAAAAAAAAAAAACATGTACAGTAAGCTCCCAGGGGTTCTTAAATGTACAGTGGCAAGAATTCCTGCTAATGGGTATGATAAACTATTAAGCTGGATTCCCACTGGTCAGTTTCAAAACAGACCAGCTCTGGTTCGTTTCGTTTGAAGCAATGTATCAATTTGCTTGCTATTCACGCTTATCTGAGAGCAAGGGGGACAAGTTTGCTTGGATGCAAGCTAAAGTTCTTTTTTTTTTGGTCCTTTTTCTTTTTTTTTAGGACCGAGTTACTCTGTGTTCACAATGCAGTTTGCAAGTGCACTGGGTTCGTTTATATGGTCTTGAACCGGATGTTTACAGTATCATGTAAGGCATCTTGGTATCATGAAAGATGGCAGCTAATAATTTATTGCTCTGTTTTTTATCAGCATGTTTTAGATTCTTACATATTGCTGAAGAAGAAAGCATGGGAACTGGGGAGCACTAATTTAATGAATACATGTGTTGAATGCCTGCAGTAGGAGAATAGTGCAGTATTCGGTTACGCAACACTGCACTGTTCTCCTACTGTACGCATTAAACAAAGTAATTTGAGAAAAGGGTAAATATATTTTATATTGCTATGAGTTTTGTCCAATTCAGCTTGGAGTTTGGTGTTTCTCCCACTGTTCATGTAGTTTAGCGTTACCAGATTATCCGACTGATTAAACAAATAATCCATAAAATTGTTTATTTTACTTATGAACGGCGTTAACACAACCTAATTAATTACTCTTATTAACTACACTGATACAGGTTTTCTAGTTATTTAAAACACATAAATAAATAAATAAGTGATAAATAGCAAAACCAGGACGATTTAACAATTTTACTGTTTTCGACCAAAACAGAAAAATAAGGCTGAAAACTGTGGAAATCACAGTTTTCCTGGGCTGCCTGGTAACCCTAATGCAGTTACTGAAGACATTTTGTTTTTTGCTCTACTTGTTTCCTCAGAATATTAACTAAACCACATGCAAAATGTTCACTTCAGTCAGGTTACCTTGTATAATTTGTTTCCTATGTGCAAAAGGACTGAGTCCAGCTGTTGTTCGCATTGAGGTTTAGCAAGCAAACCACTATTTATCCTCGTACGGTTCGTTTCCCAAGCTGACTGTTGTTCACACTTCATACCAAACTGAACTGTACCGAGTGCAGACCAACCAATCTAAACGGACCCAGTGAGAACATAGCCTTAAACACTCAATTGTGCTACATTTAGAAATGATTACATAAACTTAAGTTTCTTATAGTATTTCTAAAGTGAATGTATTTTCTAAAATGTCACTGATGATTTTTTGGGAAAGTGAGACCATGAAAATTCATTTTGCGTATGTCCCAGATCAGAATAAAGCCATCAGCAACCATACGACTGGGACCTTTTTGCATTAACTGAGACTTGGTGTTGAATTGCAGATTGTGCATATGCCTGAAAGAAAACTAATTATCCTGTCCTTTTCCACTTCAAACTCCCCCCCCCCCCCCCACCCCACCCCCCACCCCAACTTAATGCAGGGGCCCCTATTAGGCAGCAGGTTATCTGAAGCAGCTATTAGAAATAGAAAAGAAGCCCTACAAAAGAGTTGCATACTTGGGCCCATTCCAATCCCACCTATGGGGTAAACCAATCTCCAGACAACAGCTGTTTATACTTACCCAAGGTGCAGCAGGTGCGGGACAAAAGAATCAAACAACCCCGCACCTGCTGCCTCGACCACTGCTCAGGTAAAATCAGCAGAATGTGACCTTTGTTTGCCTGTCGGCATGGCAGATGTTCAGTGGAAGAGCAAGTAGGTCACACCCACTTTCCTTGGCTCAACCTCTGGCCTGTTCTGTCAGCGGGATTAGGCAACAAAGCAATCTGAGTGAAGCTAATTGCAAGTGATCCGGCTGGCTTGTCAAGTAGCTCTGCCGGCTAGAAGTATAATATAACAGCATTACATCTGATCTAGGCCCATCTGACAGTGAATGGTACTTTATAGTCAGTGCCTTAAAACAACTTGGTTCTGTCTGTGTAGGTGTGGCGAGAGTAAATCAAGGCTCTGAATATCCCGAGTGCATACAAGTAACATGAAGGTGCCACAGAATGCTGTGTGCTCCTGTAAGTGATGCACCACTTTCATGTCAAGACCAGGAAAAGATTCATTACAGACAAAACAACACACTCATTGAGTATGTTCTGTACATACAAAGCTAATTTATTATAATCATTATCCTACAGGGGAATTCTACAATAACTGACTTGTTGTAAAATGTACAACATAAAACACATCTTGTGATCCGGTGCACATTATGAACATTACTTATCCTTACTTAAAACAAATCCACAAATATATATTTACATCACATTAGTGTGAAAGCTTATATACAGTATATAAACAAACAAATTCAATAATGAATGCTGTGTGAGCTGCCAGGACTATGTTGTTGGTGCTAGTAATTAACTGTAGCCCCCAACTATTGAGTCTAGGTTCAGTTAAAGCAGCTCACACTGGAGCAGTGTCGTAACCAGAGCTGACATTCTAGCGAGGTCAAACTTAGGTTTCAAGCTATAGCTGGCAGTATTTATATGACTGCTTGGTATTTACTATTCAAACTCTAAATCTGTGTTACACGACAAACCAACAGAGAAGTACTCTTTTGTACTTACCAGAATTTTTACATGAGCATCAGCATTTATGATGCAAAAAAACAACCAAGGACACAGCCATGCACAGTAGTAAAAATTCAGTACAGTAATAACCATTAAGTTCATATTATTGATACAAACAGCATGTCAGCTCTTTTATGAACCTCCATTGCTGTTCAAGAGTTCTGTAAGACTGTTAGTTACAGTACAAGAACTTTCTTGCGAGTCATACTGTGTGTAACCATGCTACTAAAAACACTGCACATAAAATAATGTTTTGTTTGTAAGCAACTCTATCCATGTGCAGCACAAACCCAGCTGCTATGAGTAATAGCTTGAACAATCACATGTGGAAGCACACAATGAATGTGCTATTGCATTTATGTTCATGTTTGTTCTCCCCACCAATCCCAGAGGTAACTCAGTACTGTTAATTTAGAGTAGTGAAATTGTAATATAAATCAGAAACTGTTCAATAAATGAACTAGTTAATTACTTATACACCTTTTTATTCTACTACTGTACTTTAGCACTTTTGAGTCTGCCACTTTTTATGTTACCTGACAAGCACCAGTTCTTCATTTTATAACCCCTCCTCAAATTACCACATACAAACATCTAAAATGAATATAAGCATTGATAATACACACCATTTCAGTAAAACTAGTCAAAATATATGTATATTTGGTCCAGCAGCTTGACAGTCAAGTTGATTCACCTACAGAATAGTGAAATAAAGAACAGTCCCCTCACACAAACACAGCAAACTCAATGTACTTTAAAGTAGATATGGCAGAGGAACTGGAAATGTTTACATTAAACCGCCTATGATTAGGTACTTCAAACTGGCTCTTTAAAACAAGGCTTTAGCAGTTTACTCTAAACACATAAGAGAAAATCCTCCTCTTGCATGACTAAATGCACTATTCATAATCATTCACCAAAACAAACTATTAACAACCTTCATAACACTGCTGCCACCTACTGGTCAAAAACTATATCCCTTCCCCCACCAACATATCAACACTAGATCTATCTTACAGTATGTCTTTCATCTGAGATACATGGCCTGCATTGACATTATGATATCCACAGCATTGTATGTTAAGAGTCTCTGAGTTTACAAGATTGATGAGATCTGACGATTTCTAATTTCCCACCCCTTCCCACATGATCCTGAACAGACTTGGACAGTAAGCTTTTCTTTAATGTATTTATTTTATTATCATCCTCATAGATCCCAGATAGAAGAACCTTAATCAATTAAGCAACAGAACCCTGATTAGAGGAAATACCCCCCCCCCCCCCCCCCCCAAAAAAAAAAAGCTAGATATTTAAGCAAAAGAACCTGAATAAGAGGATATTTGCCATCTTGTAAGGCCTGCCTCATGCCATTAAATACCCGAGCCAAAGGAGAGGGCATTTAACATAAGAAGGGCCTTACCAGACAGTAAAGCCCTCTTTTGAGGGTTCTATTACTATTAGAAAATTGATATGTTACACAAAAACAAAAGCATGATTTTATGCAGCACTAGCTTGTGAATCCTCGTTTTTCACAATATTCCATGAGCAATGCTGTTCTCTCACAATTCCATCTGTGGTCTTGTGGTGGTGGATTATGTTGCGTTGTGGGTATTTCCAACAGACTAATTCAATACTAAAAAAATAAAAACATGTAAAAGAAAAAAATGTACTGGTAACTTTATTTTTTAATTTGGATTTGATTGCAAGTTTGTGTATGTTTCAGTATTTAAATTAGTGTTATGCCCTACAATAGAACATCTAGTACTCCACATATGTTAATAATGGCAGGGCTGTTTGTTCAGATTGTGTTCAAAGACTTCTGTCTTTGTTTGAGAAGAGAGTACAGTGCATGGCGTTAATGTTATATGATATGCTTGAGATAACGCTGCTCAAAGTAAATCAGACTGCATCCAGTTTGATTTCTACAACTTGTCATTCAAACCAGAGACTAGTTGCCAATGTGGCTATTGTATTGCCGCTGACCGCAAACACTATTCTCGATGTTTTTAAACTGTATTTGCGATACTAAATGTAAACAGACAAATTTAACACAGGACAGCAAGAAAGCAGACAATCTACATTGACAGACAACGTTCAGCAGGGGTGCACTAAAACAGATTTTTTTCATCCAAACAGAAAAAAGGTAAATTACATAAATACTGGATTTATGTATTTTCCGTTGGATTGATTTGGAACAGGGATTAAACATAGTTGCCATGATAACAAGGTCAATATGCAAGGTCATTTACTAGAGATTATGGATCTTATATTGGAAATTGAGAAATATTTGATCCTTTTTCTAATCTATCTGAATATCATGTGGTCATCTACTGTGAGTTAATGCTGATAAGTGGATGCAAGCACTAGAAGAGTAAAAGGCTGAGCCATAGATGAAGGCGCCAATGTACAGATGAATGTCTGAAAAACAGGTAAATCGTGCCTTTATTAAATGTATCTTTAAATCACAAATGTGCATTTTAAATGTTTTGCTTTCCTGCTGTCATTTACTAGTGTATTGGAATGGAGATTCCTAATTCATGGATGAACATTCCAAGTCTAATTTATTTATTAACACATTAATAAAGATTTGTTTTTTAGTGGTATCAACCTACAAAACAATTACAATGGCTAAGCAGCCTGATCTAATCAGTTACGTTACTATAAAAAGAACACTAATGGTAGAATAACAAATACAGACTGAACTTGTGGCTTGCCACACTGGCTCGCACAGGTTTTTTTCCCTTCAAAGTAAAGACCCAGCACACAGGATTGGAAGGAACAGCACTCACGTGCACTTTTAATAAACAAAAATGAAATACACACAAAAAAAAAAAAAACAGCTAGCTTCTATTTGGAGCACTAACTAAATCCATGCAGGTCCCTGACTAACGAGCAGGACAGCTAAGCTGTTTACCTGACATAACACCAAAACAAAACACTAACAGATTTGTATAAAACCAAACGTATGTTTTACACAGACCTTTACGACTTCCAGTGGGGCTCTACACTCCACAGCAGCAGCCCCGAGCAGGCTGACTGCTTTCCTTTTCTATCCTGCACCTGGCTCTAATTTTTAATAATTGTCAGGTGCAGATGATAACTAAACAATTAAACAAAACAATTACCTTGGCAAGGAGGCTTTAACTCTGTCCCTGCCATAAACAAATCATTTTTCAGTTTGCAGGCCCCCTGTCCTGCTACATCCTGTTATAAGACTTAGAAACTAGGTGTACTAACTGTACTCTAAAATGTAAGGATTAATAGTTTCATTGCATGCCATTCAAATCACTAACTTTGTATGTTTCAGGAAGTTTCTTCAAAAGAACAAGCAAAGTTTTTCAAAGGTAAAATCAGATTATCCATCCCACTTAAGTAAAATGTTGTGGAATGGTTACACCTTTTTCTTAAAAGTAAAGTCAGTCATATGCAATTCAGAATTAGTTTAGCCCCAATTAAACCACACGCTAAGTAGATTTGCCTCAGATACTGAGTGTAGTCAAGTGTGTGGTTCCTACATCACACACAGAATACAAATCAGATAATACAATTATAAGCTAAGTTGGACCACAATTCTCACTTCAGATCATACTTCAGAGGGTCTACTTTTGTTACCAGTGACAATCATACATGAGAACTGTAGTTGAAAAAATATGTCATGTGCTGAGAAACACCTGCCCAGCATGCTGTAGATGCCATCGTTTCAGTCATTAATTCCAAAACAAAAACATGTTTATGTTGCGACTCATGTACTGTATCAAGGCTGAGGCAATTCAGCGAGACCTAGTTCCTTCTACAGTCACTGTGTTTCCACCCCTGGCTGACACAGCAAGCATGCTTCTCACCAACTAGCAGCCAAGCCTGACTTTTCACCTGTTTGTTATCAATCATTCCCTGAAGCTTCTAGTGTGAGCACTCAGCACTCATTCAAAAGCTGCTCTGGATCTGTTACTGAGGCAAACTCTCTATATAAGAACATTTCAAAACCATAAATTAAAATGAGTCATAAAGAAAATGATGTCTATGCATGTGTTACTGGCATGTTTCAGGTGCAGAATCATCAAATTGCAACAAATAAAAAGACAATTAATGAAATCAGAATAAACCTACTTGTTGCTACTACACAAAATCATATGTATTTGCATGTGTGTATTTACTTGCAAATCTGATGGGAGTTAAGCAGCAAAACTCTTTTTATCCTACCAACTAACCTAAAATTATACCAAATAGTGTAAAGAAAAGCCTACTAAAACTAGTGAAGCAGTATATATGGTAAAGAAGTGATATACATTTATATAAAATAACCCTAATGCTGTTACCTTTAGTTCTGAATGCAATACATAAAGCTTGAATTGTTTTGTTGGAGAAATTATATTGACAAATATACGGTAAGATGACAGGTCTACAGTCTATACATAAACATGTACACAAGTAGGATAAAAAAAATAGGACTACACATTGTTTCTTTTCAATAGGATTTGATGGAACAATGAATAATCAAGTTGGTTTTGGGGAATGAGCAAGTGAAGTGCTTTCCAAAGTGAGTGTATAGTCCAAGTTTGAGGGACAGGGCAATGAATGAGCGAATGGGAAAGAAGCAGATGGTGCCTCTGTAGTCCACACTGCACAGCCGCCACCTCAAGCAGTTTGTGCATAAGCTGAGCCCCAGGGCGCCACCTGGTAGAGGTAGAATTACCTAAATGTGCACTTATGTTTCATTACACCTTAACCATTACTATGCATGCTGATTACAAGTATCAGGTTCCTTTCATTTTCATGCACCTATGTGGCTCTGAAGCACTGGACGTGTGAAATTGCAGCCTCTCTTTTGCTTTTAAAAACTACAACCCCTACTGAGAAAGCAGCAGCAGGCAAATTACTGTCACTCCACAGGGTGCCAACTGGGCCTGAAAAGCAGTGACATCATTCTCCCCTTTACCAATAACAATGACTTTAATGAAAGGCCGACCTCATCCAACAACTGCTCTCGTTCCCGGCAGGTGCATCTCCTCTTTTCATTGAATGCGTTTTCACTATTGTCACTGTGAGGAAGCATATCTAAAAACATATTCCCTGTTTGGTTTCTTTCGACAAACTTAAAAAGACTAAAGAGGGTACAGGGCTGGAGGGGGGGGGGGGGGGGGGGGATCATTCAGTCTGCATATTTTATTCACTGACCTTTGTGAAAGCCATACTGATGGAGCCCACAGGAAATCAATAATTCCAAGTGAAATCTGTATAATTTTTAGATTGTAATCAAAGGGTCAAGAGTTTTTAATACTGGAAACAGCATAAGCCATATATTTTTTTTTGAAAGGTTGCATCATCAGGTTTAAAAAAAAAAAACAAACAAAAAAACACACAGAATATATATACAATTAATTCAAATATGTAATCTGATGCAAACCATGTTGTCATGTTTTTTTTTTTTTTTATGTTTTATTACCTCACCAGAACTTTTATTAAAATAAAAACAAACAACTTTATATTAACTATGCAATAGCCAATAAACAAGACATTTATATTATTTCCACAACATGTGCTTCAACCCTAACTTTACCACTGTTAACTTATTGCTGAGAAATGACAATTATAGATAGTTACTTTAACTACTTGTAATTCTTGTTAAATCGGTTAATATAATGCACAGCCAACAAGAGTTTATTTGTTTTACATGTACTGTATCACACAGATAATTGTGAAAAATCACATAACCAAAAATACCATGTACTCTCTCTTTGAGACCTCAGCTACAAATATACTAGATTTGAAACTTAACAGTTACCTGATCCTGAGGAGCCCTCACATAATGTATTGCATGTGGCCATGACAGCCAGAAAGACTGTTTTGATCATGTGTTGATTATGGAAAGTGAGGCAGCTCAGCTGCATGACCTTCTTACCACAGCAAAGGGTCAGCCAGCCAGTCTGTCTGGGTCCGGGTTGAACAGCGCTACAGTGTGCATGGAAGCCAAGCCCAGTTATTAACAACATGGAACATATTCTCTTGTTAGATGGAGCACATAACATGCTTTACCAAAAGCGAACAAGAAAACAGAAGCAGGTCCTTACAAATCTCTCACGCTCTCTGGACGTCATTTGTAAAACCTGAAACAATAACCAATTTAACATGTAAACCTGTGTTTAAGATGCTAACAGAAGGGGCTATTTTTTCTGTTAATTGTGATTGATTCTGTGTGCTCATGTGAAGTGCAAGACTGACAGAGAGGTGTGTCCTCTGTTTGCTCACTGAGTTGGTAAAATACAGGCAGCTGTATACAATGCAAGTTTACCAAAAGTGCCTCTCAAAGATAAAACTAAGCTCTGCCCAGGGTGAAACAAGTGGGAGCCAGCTAGTACTAGTTCCTTTTAATATTGGTGTAGGCTAATGATTTTCACACCTGTGCTTTATGTTGCATAAAGAAAATCAGCAGTGGCTAATATTAGATTATGGTAGAGAATAAGTCAGCATTAAGACCAGACAATAAATTACTACTATAGATGAATAGGTCTGCCTTTATAACAACATATATTTTTACGTTTATATTTTTGGAAAATATGCCTATCACAAACAGAAATCCATGTGGCCTTTTTCTTCTTGGCCGATACTAATTTTAAAGCTTTTCTGCTACCAAAGAACTTACAGTACGGGTTTCAAAGACAGACATGGCTGTTGTTTTATACAGATGTTTAATAATAATCTGAGTAATTTTGGACACTCAAGAAAATGCAGAGCATCAAAAAGAAAGAGATAAATTGCTTCTTATGTCTATTGAAAAATTCTATTTTGTGTAAAGACATTCCATGAGACCAAATTATCTGAACTGAGACCTTTAAAAGATTTCGGATGGGAAGGGTTTCTTGTTAGTCTAGACTTTATTGTTGCATTCTGGTTCCAATGGTATCAAACTGTGAAGGCTTCCTCATAAATCAAAGTATGTTTCTGTGGTTATAATTTAAATAAAATCGAACACCAAGCTTTAAAAGACTGGACAAGCAAAGCACATTAATGGTGCTTGATCATTAGAAATTTACAGACTCAATAGATCGAATTTCTATTTCAGAGTAGTATTTAATGATATAAATTTAGTTATGATGTGTTTTTTTTATTTTTTTTTTAAAAGGGGGTGAAAGGCGGTTCAGTTGTTCAATAATAATAATACTATAAATATTAACATATTGATTAACCATTATTGTTTTGAAATGCACTTTGTTGACAGGCATACATACTAATATTACTATTCATTACTAATTACTAAATTATTAGTTACTATTAATTCCTGGTATCAGCTGCCTGGCTGTGCTTGAGTGTGTGTTTGAATACCTTTCAGCAATTTCTGTTAATCATGTGTAACTGAAGCAAAATCATAATAGGTAGTGGATAGATGACACTTTACAATAATACTTTTAGTATCATAAATTATTAAACAAAAAGGGGGTATATAGTACTGACACTATGTATTCAGTGTTCAAATATTACTTAAACTGTAACTGGTTACTCTCAGCAATTCATTAAGGCAGTATCAGTATCTTTGGTGGAAGATACACTGGTAAATGTATCCATATGGTCCACCAACTGGTTTGGGGTTTTTCATAAGCCTAAGCCCTTGTGACAACATAGCCTTGGCACCTTACACATGCAAATAAAAAATGCAGCAATAAAAGATTAATGAGGTGTAACAAGGTTTTAGACCTTGCCCCCTATATATATATATATATATATATATATATATATATATATATATATATATATATATATATATATATATACACAAAATAAAAAAATAAAAAAGTGTGTAGCTCCATAATGCACTTGAATAGACCTAGACCCACACAAGCTAATAACCATGTGTCTTTCAAACACATTAAATATGTCACTGGTGCATTAGAGACCAGGTCCATATATCATGTTTATGTACGTTACGGTTTCTCGGGAACAGCTGCCCCTGGATGTCAGTCTTCTTTTTTATTTTGCCTCTGTAAATATTTGAAATGGCTATTCATTAACAGTTGCACATTTATTCAGCACCATGCACTGTTTATGAACTTGAACCAGCGTGGGCTACTTTTTTATTCTTCCCCTTTTTGAGCTGGCTAGAGCTCTTGCTGTTCAGGTTTAAATCCTTCATGGATCTTGTTATGATCCTGCTGAGAGCTAGTCAGGGTGCCCGACCTGGTTCTGCAAATAAAACCGGGGGGAACAGAAGCGAGGACTGATTTTATTGCAAGGTGATCTGGGGTCTGTAAATGAAAAGCAAACTATGTCTAGGTCAAACACACAGAGTCGCTTTTAAATTAAAAGCAGATGCAACTTGGTCATAGATGAGCTGGCTGCCTTTGGAAATGGGTCTCACACATTGAACTCTCCAACACCCCCTTCTATCTGTAGAGGCCAAGTTTATAGAGTACATTCTTAGTCTTGTTTTATGCAAGCGCATGGAAGGGGAGAAAATTAAGATCAGTTGTAAGTAACCTGGCATGTTACAGGGGACTTCTTGAAATCACAATCGCTAATCTACAGCATCATTAAGCATCATTACATTTGTTCTTATTTTTTATATGTACAATAGCGACATTTTTCTTTGCATGCTGCTGGAATTGCACACCAATTGCAATGCTGATTATTCTTTAAACATGCTTATTAACATTCATTGGCTGAATGGCTGACTGGTGTATTCTTGCATCATACAAATAGTGAAATAAAGTACCCAGGATGCATTTATATGACTTATAAAGGGAGTAAGGATGCACACAGCTCTGCTGTTGTTATTTGTAGTGATTGAGTGTATCACTTTTTACAGTTTGAACAATTTACAGTATTGATATATCCTGAATGAAATATTGGTTATAAGACTGTCACTATTGTTACTATTTAGTCTACATTAAGGGTACAATGTGACAATGTAACTATTATTGTACATCTTGGGTTTTTTTTTATTATGTACTGTACATACAGTATGGAACGGCATCTACAGTCTGAGGTTTTAAATGTGCCCCATATTTTTTTTGTTTTATTCATATATATATATATATATATATATATATAATATAATATATATATAAAATAATATATATTATAATTATATATAATAAATTATATAATATTATATATATATATATATATGTAATATTATATATATATATATATATATATATATATATATATATATATATATATATATATATATATATATATTATTGCTTTATTAATTCACCCATGTATCATTCCTAAATTAGCATTATCAGAGGGATGGCTATGGTGTGAAGGCTCTCTATTCTTTTACTTTTAGATACCCCATTTCAAATCCACCTCCTTCTTAAGTCCCTGGAGAACGGCTTTCCCACATCACAAACCCACCATACTCTTCAGCAGAATTTGCTCAGAAGGCCCCTGGAGAGAGCTTGCTTTGAGACTGTACCATACTGTAGAGTGTAGCCCTGCCAGATCAGGATTGGCAAACTGTCATACCCTGCTGTGATTGGTTAGTGCCAACACAAAGCAATCAGGGAACAACAACCTTTATATCTCTAGTGCTGTAGAAAGAGAAAAACAATTAACCGTTCATTTTGTCTTGTCAAAGATTATGATATCCTCAGGCAGACGCAGTACTAAGCTATTCTAATTATATTTGTTATATGGCTATTCAAGCTTATTCAAGAGGTCAGTGTGACCACTGGAACAAAATATATCCAAAAGCTATTTTATTTTAAATGCATGTAACGTAAGGAATTTACTTACATTTCTTATGCACACAAGTATACACACTGTACATAAACAGGCAGCAGATGCTACTGTAATTGTTACATCTTGTGATTTAATTTCATTCAAGATTACAGTGTTTTCAACTGTTATCCCTGGAGTGTACAGATTGTGCTGATTAGTTATACGATTGCTTTAAGTACAGTAGCTCCTGAACAAAAACATTTTAATTTCTATATTGCACATATTGTGCTGTTCCAGACAGCAGGGTGTAATGTTACGCCGAATATGGTTGGAAGTTTGAATATTTCCCCCAATATCATTTATATGTCTTTGGCATTACCGTCCCTTCTGACACTGGTGCATGTAATTGTAGAGAAACACATATGCTAGAACTTTATGATTATTAAGTCCTTAATGCTTTATTTACTTATTTATTTATTTAAAGAATGTATGCACTATGTTCTGTAGCACTGAAACAAATCCCCCCCCCCCCCAAAAAAAGGTTCATAAGGTCCATTCATCACTTTTCAATAGTCTTCAGCAGGTGGCATACAGCATAGACACAGCTCTTCTACTAAGACACAGTAACATCGTTTTATGCTTCTGCTGTAGAGCTATTTATTTATTTATTTATTTATTTATTATTTTGGAAGAAGCCTTGACATCTGGAAATCTTCTCTTTGTACACAATTTATGCAGTAAGACAACAGTTTGTGCTGAGTTGAAGTTCTGTTCAAGAAAATAAAAATAGGAGTTTTAAACCCATGTGCGTTTAATTTAGATGTATTTTAAAAAAGGGGCTTACAGTACTGGAATGTATAACCACAGCATTTCACACATTCTACAACACCAAAAACAGACATTGCATTGAAATTAAATGAAGACACGGGAACATTAGAGTAAATGTCAGTGTACTCATCGATGAGCATCTGTTTTTAATTAATTTGTTACACAAAGTGCATTAAACTTGTGAAGCCTGTGAAATACTATCAATGTACACTACTGTGCTGTGTCCCCCTGTACATAGATTTGCTGGCACTCAAACTCATCTGTTCATTCAATGGTGTGAAACAGTATAAGCTTTCATGAATAAAAGAATTGTGCAAGTTTCATACTGCCAGTGCCATATAAGCCAAGAAAGCAAAGCAGTGCAGAACCTAGTAAAGAACAAGGGTCTGTCTATAAGTAACAGCCAACAATTAAATATTTACTGAGAAAGTTGTTTCACATTTAATAGAACTATCATAGGGTATATTTTCAGAAATGAACTTGTCCATAGCCACACTCTTATTTTTTTTTTTTCCCCTATGTGTACCAAATCTTAGAGACGCTTATTTTAAGGTACAAGTACTTTTTTCTGCTTTTATATTTCATTTCTAAGCAATACCATCCTTAAATATTGAATACATCCCAATGATAAACAGTTAGTGAAGACTGAAGTTTAAAGATGGTGTGCACATTAAAAAAAACAAACAAACAAAAAAAAAATGGCCCTGCATTCTCATTAGAAGACAGAAGGCATACATAGCAATGTCTCTAACCTGCTGTAGGATTCCCATCTGCCATGCTGTAATTCAGGTTCACTTTATCATTATTGCTACGACTCTTCTATGAAGGTTGCAAACAGCTTCCATCTGGCCTGATCTGTCAATGCATGCACAGCTCAGGTAAACATGGATTGCATTGACCACCACATTTAGTTATATTTGTGGGGGGAAAGAAAAATGTATACAGACACTAATTCTCATGTGAAATCCTGAAACAATCGGTTTCATAGGAAGGAAAATATGGAGCAAACTCCAACATTATTATAAATCAGAGGTTTTTTTTTAATTTTATTTTTTATCTCCAAACAATTTAAGCAGAAACCTGTTTTTGACAACTTGGCATGACAGGCACTGTGTCATGCCGAAGCTAAGACTAGTCAATTTTAGATACAAATCAAAGTGAATATGCATAAAAACCTCAAGAGTGATTGTTTTATCAGATACTGTGGTTAGAAGTGAGAGTTGATTTCCCAAAGATTGGACAATCCTTAGGAATAAACTTTAGTTAGCGTTAACCTTACATAACACATTAGCAAGAGCTAATCAGTAATCACTTCACATTAAGGGGAAATTAGCATGGGTATGAAATACCCCTAACTAATGTGCTTCTTTTGTTTAAATGTACTTTAGTTATGAAACTTTAGACATTCCACATCAAGTTGCTTTTTAAAAATTGTATTTATTTTCAGTCAGTATGTACGTGTCTTCATTTATTACCTTATGTTATGTGGTTGGTACATTACAACAAATCAAAAACATGTAAAAATGGATTAGACACCAGGTTACCAGAGATAATTTATAAATTATATTTAAAAAATAAATAAATAAACATGTTTTCTTCATTTCACATAAAGCAAAAACAGATGTTGGAATACACTGATTTGTCATAAAAAAATAAAAATAAATAAATTTAAAAAAAAAACATTAACTATTATATGTTACTATAAGCAAGGCAATTTCAATCAGACTCTGAAAAACAGTATTAATATGTATTATCATGCAGTATAAACAGCTTTAAATTAACAAGCAATAACACAAACAAGGTTTTAGCATAGAAGATTAAAATCCAACCTTCACCTCATGCAATTTGAAATCATCTTTTCATCAGATTATATTTATATTCTCATGGAGAATAGCTCAATTTTTTTTCATTTAACTGTTGTACATAAGCCATAATAATATGCTATACAAAAATAATACTCTACAACAACACAGTGCATTTACCGATTAAGGCCTGTCAGACAAGAGTCCTGATTGGCTGTACACAGTTACAAAACCAGCATCTATCCCTGTCTGCCCAGATACTGTGTAAAACTCCAGAAATAGTTGAGCTGTTTTGATGGTGTTGTTTTTGGCAAACAAACATCTGAGATCTAATCCACATATGAAGACAGGTCAGAGTCAGATTCAGGTCTTCTAGCTTTATATAAATAATATAATTATATATCTTATTTATATATATATATATATATATCTATATATATAATATATATATATATATATATATATACATACGATATATATATATATATATATAAAACTATATATAACGTAATATATATAGATCTATATAATATATCATATATATATATATATATATATATCTTTATTTTTTTTAAAAACACACCTGTTCATTTCAATAGTCTAAAAATGTGAACATGATCAAAAGGAGGTAGCAACTGAAGGGTTATAACTAAGGCTTCTGTTTTTAGGGTTTTAGCAATTTCATTTTTCGGTGCTTATTTTTAGCTATTTTTGAGTTTTATGTAAAAATAAATAAATAAATCGTGGCTTTCGCTTTTTATATACCGTATGAAATTATTGTTTTCAGTTAATTTCCAAAATTCTTCAGCGTTTTTTTTTTTTCTGTCACGATATGTATAGTAACTTGACAGTGCTTGCAAACTTCAATGTACCATATTTCCTATGCCGTCTTCAACAACAAAATCCTTATGGTCAGCCATATTCTTCTGGGCATTAGGCTTTTTTTTTTTACATTTTGCCACAATTTGGAATTCTGTTTTAAATTTTAACTTGCAGTAGGTACAGGCATTCAGGCAGCTAATTGATATAGAAAAGGGGGGAAGAAACAATTTAACTACAACAGGTAGAGGTATGCCATTAAGCTCAGGACAGTAAGTAAATACAAGTAGTTTTCAAGTTAAGGTTAGAGAAAGCAATAACTATAGAATTATAGTTAAGGCCCTGTGTAAATCGTGATTTCAGGGGCTATGCGGAAATCGTGAAATTAGCTCAATACCCCGTTTTTTACAATATTCTTAAGAAATATAAATAATTGTCATAATTATTTGTATTTCATACAAAAGAAATCCACATTAACAAAACTGTACAGCTCACCTGTGTACATTGTACAATCACCATGCACAGTGCTGTGCAGTAATTATGTCATGTGACTATATGCAATCTAGTGTTTTAAAAGTCAGAATACAGCAACTATAGTTACTGCTTTCTCCCACCTTAACTCAAAAACTACTTGCATTTATTTACTCTCCTGAGCTTTTCACTAGTTGAAGTACAGTTACACTGCACTGATGAGTCCCAAACACAGCGGAAAGTTAAGTTATTATTAGGGATGGGCACCAACATCGATATTTTTATACGATATTGATATCAATAATAATTTCTATATCGCAATATTGTGGGATTAAAAAATAATAATAACGTACGCTCGCAGAGACATGCTATTTATTTCTAATACAGTCGCCACCACTTAGAACGGGTGTGTTTGTGTAAACATGATTCACCTGCAGTAAGTGATGGACAGTATAATCTCTCACACAATAATCTGACATTCAAAATGCCCCCCAATCAACA
The DNA here is from genome assembly GCF_017654505.1 of Polyodon spathula. Taxonomy (NCBI): domain Eukaryota; kingdom Metazoa; phylum Chordata; class Actinopteri; order Acipenseriformes; family Polyodontidae; genus Polyodon; species Polyodon spathula. The sequence continues at coordinate 69,425,097 of NC_054536.1, forward strand.
GTAATCAAAACAAACAAGTGTGTATGCGGTTCAAACATCTTTATTAAGACACTCATTCCACTAATAAAAAAAAAATGTAATTAAGCCTATGAATGTAATAAAAGGTACAGTAATCCGTCACGTATCTGACTGTGATGGGACCAGATTAAGGGAAGATATGTAACAAAAGTGGATAAATGAATCCTGTTTTAAATACCGTTTTACACAGCTGTAACAATTACTGTACTATATTATTATTGTTTTGAGATATTATTAGATTTATTAGGGAGATCCCCTAAATCCCTTGTTTAGAAAGATACAGGGTATTAACGCTTGTGACAGTAGCCGTCTGCCGTCTGGATGCTGCATTCGATAACAGGCAAAAGATCAAGACAGAGGTTGAAGTTGATACACCCCGCAGGTGAACAGGATTTATTTACATATTGTAGCGCGGAGCTGCAGGGTTTCCAGGATGTAATGAGAAAGACAACAGTTGTGGTTCAAAACAGTAGGAAACTGCTGTATTATTTTTATTTTGTTTAGCTTTTAGTAAACAATGTCTCTAATTCTTCTCTTCTCACTCACAAACTCAACCTTTCAATTCTCTCGCTGCCTGATCTGCTTCTATCTTTCAAACTGTCATCTCCTCACACACACCCAAATTCCTGCCCCTTCTTCACTCACTGGTCCAACAGTCCCTATCTCTGACTGCCCGTGTCAGACCTGCTTCACCCCCCCAACCCCCCCTCAGTGACGCATTGTAGCAAAGTGGCTGCTGATTGTGGACAGGTGCAGAGGTGATGCAGTGCAGGAATAAACACAGACAGACAATTGTAATCCGGTTTGGAAAAAGGATGTTTTATTTGTAAATCCCAGTCTAGTGACCAAACAATAGGCTCTGACTATACATACCATTGTGTAAAGCATGGAGAATAAAGAGCAGGGATTGCAGCCCAAATAATAAACGCACATCATCCTCCTCACAATAATATTTGCCACTGTCACCAGTCCGGGTGCGTGCAGTAGTGCTCGTGGTGGGTGATAACAGTTTATTTCGCGACAGTGGTGCAGTGTTGTTCCGGCTTTGTGCAGGCCCAAGGTGACAGCTCCGGATACGTGTTAGCAGTCTGGTGGTTTACAAACACAGACAATTACTAAAAGACACAAACAAACAAAACACTCACGAATATTCTTAAAACACAGGTTTATTTCAGCAGTGGTTACTGTGTCTCTCACAGTCCTCCAGGTTCACGTTAAAAAACTAAGCGAAGGAACAGATTATGATTCTCTGTCCCCCTTATATGCTGTCACACATGACCCCTTAGTAACTGAATGCAACTGCCTTTACAATCTGCGGCTGCTACATTATTTCCCTTCCAGGTCGATAGGTTCTTGCAACGGAGTCTCGCATTTTTCCACAATGACCGACTTCCCGACCAGGGGAAAGAACTGTCAAGTCAGCCTGTCCAAAGTACACTTGCTTAGCTCCCTTACAGGTCGGGAGGGAGATTTACAACCAAGGTTTATGATATTTCTGTCACACACACTCACACAGAGGCAGTCTTTCAGCTGTAGTCACACAAGCAACAAAACACACAGAGAATGCCAACAGATCTGAACAAGAATAACACAGTGTACAAATATAGAGTACTCCCATCCTCTTCCCCTGTCCATAATCAGGTCCATTTCCACATTGTTCCTAGCTTTTTGAAGCAACGTTGCATTTCAAAGCACCTAACAGAGACATTTTATTTATCCTGAATTTTCGTGCTGATGCTCATCACTTTTCTCTTTCCAGCCATGCTTGCTTGCTGTTGTAGTCAGTGCTGTTTTTTCAAACTGTAAATAAAGCAGACACTGCATACAGGGATTAAATAGTCAAAGTACAGTACAGAGACAATTGCTCAGTAACAAGGTGCAAAAAGCTGTCAAGCTTTTTTACTACAGCAAAGTGCTGCCTTTTTATTGAAATCTATGTGAACCATTACCTAATGGATGTTTGCCTCCTAAAAACCTGAAACCTGAATATTATATAGCAATGCTGCTTTGACGATCCTGTGATGCAGTCATGCCCCACTCCTAAGGAGATAAGGGACTGCGTGCACATGTCTCGTTATTTTTCCTTCAAGCCTACTGCAACCATGCACGCAGAGACCTTGAAGATTAATGGTTACATTTCTATTTCAGGGAACCAGGATTAAGATAATAACCTAACATTCCCTTTCAAGTACAAAATGTAACCATTACCTAATGGGTGAGTGTACCAAAAGCGTTGCAAGGACACGATTGCAGAATGACTGGAATCAGAACAATGCTATGCCGAGGCTGCCTTTTGCATACCATTAGGAACCCCAGTAACATGCAACTAGGGCTAAAAAATGAAGGGTGAACTCTCCTCTATGCCTGTGTTGTAAGGGTTAACTTGGAGGCCACCCTTAACACTGTAGTTCCAAAGCCAGGATTCTGAGGATCCACGACCTTCAGTCTGTAGGACCTAGTAAAGTTATGGGAAGTAGCCCACACCTCTGCATTGCAAATGTCCTTGACAAATGCACCCTGGAATAAAGCCCATAACATTGCCAATGGGCAGTGAGTTTTTCTGGAGGAGGCAAGTTGGCTCACTCATAGGCAGTCCTAACTGTATTTGCTATCTACATGGACAGCTTCTGGTTTATACAGGGCTTGACCTTTGGAGTTCACCAGTTTTCGGCAAAAAAGTAGGATTGGTATTGTCCTGCTTCTGCAAAAAATAAGCAGATTTTCACAACTGAGAATGCCTGCATCTCACTCACCCACTTTGCAGAGGTGATGATTGCAAGCAAGAAAGCCGCTTAGAGAAATACAAATTTCAGCTCAGCTGAATGCAAGAGCTCAAATGAAGGCTTCATGAGTGCATCAAGCACCACGTTAAGCCTTCATCAAGGAACAATATCCTTCATTAGCAGCAGGTCGCAGCACTTGGGCAGGCTGTTTCCACCAAGAGAGTGACTTTCAATGCGGCCTGATAAAACCCTGCTATTGAAACAGGAGACACAATGGATAGGTCTGGGAAGCTGCTGCCATCAAGTCTCTAGAACATCACAACCGTGAGTGCTCAGTTGAGCTGAAAGAACTCTAAACAGGCGGCTTTTCTATGGCTTCTGCAGTCTGACAGAGTAGACAGCATGGACCTGGAGTCCAAGTACACTCCTAGATAGGACGCTCTCTGTGAAGGTGTGAACTGGCTCTTCGCATGATTCACCATAAGGCCCAACCATTGAAGGTGGCTGGTGACAAGTCCCATGTGAGCCACTGCTTGTGCTGGAGACCCTAGTTTCCTGAAATAGAAATGCAACCATTATCTAATGGGTGTTTACCTCACAAATGAGCCAGTAGTCCAGATAATTGAGCACTATAATGCCTTTGTCTCAATGGAGCCAGGTCAGCTTCCATACACTTCGAGCAGGCACGGGGAGCTAGGGAGAGGGCAAATGACAAGACACATAACGTATGCCATTTCCTGAAAAGCAAACCGTAGGTACTTCCTGTGCCCTGGATTTATGGGGATATAGAAATAGGCCTTTGAGGTCCACCGTGGTGAACCAGTCATCTGGCCTGATTGACTGCAACAGCTGTTACATCGTCAACATTTTGAACATCCTACAGGTTGACCTGTCTGAGGTAGAGGATCGGTATGAGGTTACCATCCTGCTTGGGTACTAGGTAGAACCCTTCCTCCAATCCTTCCTAGTCCATTTTTGCACCAGAGCTGCTGCCTCCTTCAACACCACTGCGGCGTCCTGTAGGTCTATGGCTTATGTTACGATCATGCCCCGAAACGGAGGGGGACTGTGCTTGAACTGCACGAGTAGCATTCATACACTCTCCCTGTAAATAAATGAGTTGAAGCAGCATTTGGAATAACTATCAAGGCAAAGGCAGTGACACAGTGGATCACAGAAACATGCAGCCACATAAAGGCTCATGGATTTGTGTCTACATCTTCAATATCAAAAGATTTGTTGTTTTTCCTAATTACTCTTCTAATTACTGAGACCCATTAACTTCACTCAGAGGGAACAGAAGTGGTTTTCTAAGCATCCAAAATTCATGTTTACAGTTCTGGTGCCTGTTTTTGTCAATCCTCACATGACTTAGTCTTTTAAAAGATAATTATCTCATTTCATGGTAATCTGGCAAGCTCTTCTACCACAAGGTTTGAAGTGGCAAAGCAGATCTCTTTAAAACTTTGAAGTCTAGCTATTTAATTAAGAACATATCCCTACTAACTGTTTTAAAATAGTTAGGTTACTTACCATAACCCTGGTTCCCTGAAAGCGAAGACGACTACCAACCAAAACTTTTGGGATATGCCTGCCTTACGTAGGTATTCGCTGAGCAATTTAAAGCCCATGACATTGCCAGTCCAATTATTCCGTGCGTCTTTTTGATGATGTCGGATGTCGGATGTCGGACCCCCCCCCCCCCCCCCCCCCCCCCCCCGTTGCAGTATGTTCATTTCAGAAACCAGTTAAGATTAAGAAAGCATTTTATGTTTAAGTAAACATAGCACTTCTCCTTCTCCCCTTCCTCTGTCCCCAGTCATCTGACTCTGACTCAACCTAAGGGTGTGATGGAACATTCTGTCCTTTCTTCCACCTTTCACAAGTTCTTCATATTGCAAAACTGCACCCCAATGATCGTTGGTTGATCCTGTTATCCTGTTTGGTTCCTTCACCGGTGACATAACATGCTCAGCTAATACCTACCTAAGGCAGGCATATCCCAAAAGTACTGGTTGGTGGTAGTTTTCAAATTGAAAGGGAAGCTTTAGTTTTGCAGAAGGGCTTTCTATGCAGTATTCTAAGCAATGCAAAAGCTGACAGGTGCAACCTTAGAATACTTCCATATCATAACCACTTTTGGGCTACAATAATATTGAATAAATACATTTTAATGAAAATCTATGAGTTTTTGTCAAGGCCTATTAATTTTTTAAAGAGAGGAGAGAGGTACTTCTGTCCAAGCCAGTGGAGCTTAAAATTCATACATAAATTAGTTTGATAAACAGCAAATTGAGCACTACAGCCACCCTCACTTGCAAGGCTAACAATGATTCCTAATCCAGGTAGCAATACAAATGAAATGTTATATGCCATGAGCTGTTCTGAGAATGACACTGCTACAGGTCCTTTCTATTGGATTCCAAGAATCTGTTCTGTCCGTCCATTTTAAGGACTCTTCAATACCCTAACACAAATGTACTATGTAAGTCTCTCTCTATCATGAAGAAACCTAAAAAGTGAAACAACCTTTAATATGATTGGGTCAGAGGTCCATTTACTGGTTATTGACATATTTCCTATGCAGTGTTTTTAGAACTGGAAATATGAAGTCACTACCTTAAATTGTCTCTAAGGTATGACGCTTTGAGAGTGTGGAAGCAGCAACTTTGTGAAATAAATGACAAAATAATACAACGTTCTTGGATGATACCTCGGGTTGATCTTTACCTAGAGGATCTTAGAATAAAGACAAGTGCAAAAATGCTATCATCGGGAAACAAAGTTACTGGACCACAATATGGCAGCCATATTACTCACAAGTGAAGGGAACTATTTTGCCAAAGGAGTTTCCCTAACTTTAATGTTTATGTAAACCTAGAAATTTGAAGCCTATATCTCAAATGGTTACTTGAAAGCATTTAATTTTCATGTGCTGTACATTAGCAGTATGTTTTCTAGAATTTATAACAAAGCTGAAGAGGATCATTTTAGTCACAGGACACTAACATGAAATTTTTTAAAGTGCAACAAAGCATGTTGAATTTAGCAATATCGTTCAGTGAAAACTAAATGGCATTTTAAAAATGGGACTGCAGGTTATGAGGTAAAAACAAATCACGTATTTGCCTGCTGTGTTTACCAATAAACTCAAGACAACCCCCCAATCCTTGTCAGAAGCCTGACCACACTAACAAAGCAAGCTTTAGAATAACAGGACCATATTTTAAGCTACCACTGAAACTGATAAGAGCCATTGTATTTTACTTCCTGCATTACCTTTGGGACACAAGCTGTCAAGTGGGTGAAATCTCACAGGAAGCAGCAGGCTGCGGTCTATTCTGTTATATACAACAGGTACTTGGGGCACTGGGTGCAGGGATAAGGCATACTATTTTAGTACACTGGAAGCAGTCTGGGAAAATTAATTTCAATTAAATAATACTGTGCTACCCCAATTCAGAGTGTCTAAATATCTGTGATTCTTATCAAATTAGTGTAAAAACATGTGAGTTTTAGGAAGAAACATTTCTGGGAAAAGTTTTCCCACAAACGTTTCTTCCTAAAACTCAGCTCAATTGTTTGTACAGTAGCAGGCAAACATGGCTCAAACGATTGTAATGCAATTGTTTAACCTTAGCAAAACAGAAAAAAAAATAATAATAATAACAAATTGTTAAATAAAACTGGTTACTCAAACAATAAAGGGATGAAAACTGCATAGTGATTAAGAATCTGGGATTCAGTCCAGGGAACTGTAGCACTCACAAGATAATAAACTGCACATTCAAAACAAGGTATTTCAACAGACATATTATCTTGCCATGAACAAAATCATATAAAAGCATCTGCACCATGAGAAAGCAGGTTACCACCAAATATCAAAAAAGAATAAATGCCCAGACACACATATTGGCCTTTGTTGCAAAGTGCCCCACCCCTGGACTATTTATTTGTGTTGTATGTTGTGTGTAGTGTGTTAATGTTGGTGTATTGCAGTTGGTACATGGGATATAATATGGGATTTAAAATGTATATTTGTACTTAGGCACGAGGATTGCACAGCACTTCACATGCAGGTAAAATATAATAATATGTGAGCACAGGGAATTGCACTTTATTAATTCACGTGCAGTTGTACCGAGACTCCAATTGAATGATTGATTAGCAATCAAGTCTCGGTACAGCTGCATAAAAACAGCATGTTTTCACTCACTCGAGGTTGTGTGTTCAGGGTGAAGGAGCGGGTGTGGAGAAGGAGAATTAAAAATGGTAAAGTGAATCAATTGCTACGTCATGCTGGAGGGCCAGCACAGTGCTTGTTTTGTTTAGTGTTAGTCCCTGTGTGTTAGTGTGTTTCCTTTAGTGTTAGTACGTTTTGTTTGTCTATTTAATTTGGCTTAGAGTGCCGTGTCCTGTTTTGTGTTCACATCTTTGGTTTATTATTTATTAAAGATTCGGCTAAGGCTGTTTCAAACAAAGAAATACCTTGTTTGGTTCCGCTTCTTCCTGGTCTGTGACGTCACTGCACCTGCACACTGCGATCACTCGCCACGGCCTTCCACAGATGTCGGTACATTAAAAGCAGTAGGCCACCGTGATCTGCATTCACAGAAGGAGAAACAACTTCCTATAACAAATGTCTCAAAAGTTTAATCAAATTTAGACAATGCAAAACATTGTAACCTTGTGTTATGTATTCCTTGAACCCTCTGAAAGTACCAAACTTGAAAATATAGATATGGAGTTGGGTGTGAAGATATACTATTGTAAATCAACATTCTTTCTTTTTCAACTGCTTCCCTTATAGTAGCCATTACATCACCCCTCGCAATAAAAGACGTTATCTGGATCTCTCTAAAAAGTCCCAACTGAAACTGTACACCAGCAGTTTCCTGAATACTGAGTAAGTTTACTTAACATTTTATATCAAGGGTGTTTTGGCTTTCTGAGCTTTTTCAAGTCTTTGCATTTGTATCCGTTTATGATATTGGCTGTTTACGGGCATTGGTGTCTGTCAGTGTTATTTCTCCCTCAGTTGGATAAAGTTAATCCAGACATTAAAAGCATCTTACAGAAAAAAATAAATTAAAAAAAAAATCAACATTAAGATTATCCCCTAGTGCATTATGAATTACAAAAAAGGTTATTTTTATTTGAACTAGCAGCATAAGAATCGTTTTGAAACTTCAATGAAGCATCTGGGATGTTTATTAAAAACAACCTCAAATCACCTTGTGAAAGTGGTTTCTGACAAAGGAAGCCAGATTATGAGGCACATAACGTTTTATACAAAAGGCATTACAAGCATTTTCTGTACAGTAAAAAAACAAAATAAAAACAAAACACTATTCTAATAATTATGTAGCCACATGCAGTTTGGTCTAAGACATATGACTTGTTGATACTAATTTCACTACAAGGTAGGTTCAGAGAATGTTAAAAAAAAAAAGTTTGTTTTTTGTTTATTATTATTATTATACATGAGGCATCTGAAATTAACTTTTTTTTTTAAAAATTCACGTGTGCCTGCTGTAAGTGTACCTCTAAATATCAGAAACTGCAAAAATGTTGATAAAAATAGGAAAGTGCTCTATGGCTCTAGACTATCCAACATGGGTTTCCAGTCTCTACTCTACAGAACCCTACTGTATATCTGGCAGTGAGGATGCTGGGATGCTTCCAGCATGCCACCTTTCCTTCCTCTAGAAGGAATGTTTACCACTTTTCAAAACACCATCTGAACACTTCAATTTCTTTCTACTTTTAAACTGCTGCATTCAAGCCATAGCTCTTAGAAATGGCAGCCGGTTCCAGCTGTTGCAAGAGCTGTCAGAGATATACATGTAGCAGCCAAGGAAGTTGCGATTCTCTGGGCAAGTTTCAGTCATATTTTGGCTTAAGTGGAGAGTGGTAAGCTTCAGCAATTTTAAGATGGAAAATGATGGGTCACAGCAAAGCTTGGTTTAGGAGTGTCTGGTGGTACTGCTGTAACTCCAGAACTGTTTTTCTCCTATTTTGAGACAGCTACAAAATTTGCCACACAATTAAAAGGCAACATTTATTTCAATGAACTAACAGTTTGCAGAATAGACAACTGCCTACTCACAAGCAACTATTCCTGTTCTGAGAGTGTTTCCTCCAGAAAAAAGGGTGAAGGACTTTATTTCTCCCAAGATCACCCACCTGTTAAAAGCCTTCAAAACAGAGAGCGTCTGGTTTCTTTTTTTTTTTTTTTAACCCTTATCACTGAATATATTTACAGAATGACAGGCAAAACAAAGAAGAAAAAGGACTACAAGTGCAGGATCTCTGTACAAAAGGATTGGGGTCTCTAAAGAAACAGAGGAAGGAAGGCAAAATGTTGGGAAATTAGAACCTACAACTGAACTTAGGAGATAAAGTGTGAAACACAGCCTAAAAATGTAGATACAACTTGTAGTTATACAACCTGAACAAGAAAGAAGTCTGGCTAATTTTTCAGTCCTCATCAGCAAACGTCAATGGCAAGATGTGATGTTAAGATATTGGAGTTTATAGAAAGGAGTCTGTCAGTGGCCATGTCATCTGGTATACAATACGCAAAAATTGATTTTCCAGAAGGGATAGAATGACTGTTGCAGTTTGTAGACTGTTTATATTATTAACCATCATCATATGATAAGCATATATCTCTATATCATTAATCCAAGATAGAAACTGGGACAAACTTTCAGATATTCAGATTCTTTAAGGTGTTTATTTTATATTTTAAGGTGCTTTATTTTAAACTTCACATTAATAATGGAAGGGAAACACAGAAACAAATCATTACAGAGTTATTTAAACGCAAACTGAAATCTTGTCTTCTCAGTAATTCTGTAGTGCATAGACAATTGCAATATGACAAAGTATTTACTTGCGTATCCTACTGTATGTACTGCACTTTTTTTCCTTTACACAACTAAAATATGCATAGACAAGTTTTCTGTGATATTGTTAAATTAAAGCACTGAAAGACCATGGCTAGGGTACAGAAGAGTACAAATATGGTAAACTACAGAATTACTGTGCAAATTTACCATGGTAAACCTATATAGAAACAAGCTTACTTTCATTGATGCTTTCTGTTATATGCAAATTCTGATCTCTCCTGTATTATGAACAGTAATTCATGCTGTTTGTAAACTTGCGGCAGCCAACTCCACAAAGCAGATGGCGCTATTTAGACATTCTAAAGTCACCAAAAATGTCGCTGGACAATTTACCGCTCCTCTCGGAATCGCTTAACCATTAAGAGTAAACAACAATATAAACAATATTAAATGTTGTGATGAGTCAAAGGGATTTCGGTCTGTGATTCAGCCTCCCGACAGTAGATGGCATCAAACCAACTCGGGACTTCCCATACCAAGATCTCGTGACCATGGCAAAAGTCATCTTTTGAGGGGCAGCACCTTGGTGAGGGGCGGAAGTACGAGTATGTAAATTCCAGCCACTGGAGTCAAGTGAAGGATAAGGACACTTGTCAGTTGGGGATTGGTGTTCCACTGACTACAGAGGCGGGACATTACATACTAAAGGGAACGTACTACTGTGTTCAGGGTGGGTCCGAAAGTAAAATAGGAGGAGTAACAGGTGGAGGGAGAGACTAGTTTGGTGCAGCGGGATTTAAAAAAAAAAAAAAAACACTAACATTTCTTTTGTCTTTTTTTGTTTATGTATGGTTTACCACGAAGACGATTAAAGACGAGTTATCACGATCGGTTTTGGATTTCACCCCTGCACTCCTTCCCTCACACCATTTTGTTTTCTTTTGTTATTTAATTATTTTGTTGTGTATAGATAATAAAAATAAATTATTTTATTTCTGTACACATAAATTACTGTCTGGACATTCCATTTAATACACTCTCGCCTCACACGTGGTGTCAGAAGTGAAAATGGATCCAGCTACAGTGTTGGCAATGTTTAGGGAGCAGGAGGAGAAGCGAGAGGAGAGAGAGACACGGCACCAGGAACAGCTCGCCCAGTTCTTTGGACAGCTGGTGGAAAAACTATCAATATCAACATCAGAGAGAGCGGTTGCCCGGATGTTTGCAGCTCAGCCAAAACTTCAGAAGATGACCTCGGAAGATGATCCCGAGGCTTTCTTGAATACTTTTGAGAGATTGGCAGAGGCTGCAGAGTGGCCTATGGAACACTGGGCCATGAAATTGGCACCCTGCCTGACAGGGGAAGCTCAGGCAGTGTATCGAGCCCTGACGGCCACAAATGCAGGGGACTATGTTAAAGTAAAAGAAGCCATTCTCTCACGCCTCGGGATCACGGAGGAAACATACCGGCGCCGTTTTCGGGAATACCAGCTGTCCAAGGGGATGCGGCCCCGGGTTGCGGGACAATATCTTTTAGATCAGTGCACCCGGTGGCTGCGGCCAGAAGAACATACACCCCAAGAACTGGTGCAGAAAATAGTTATAGAACAGTTTGCGTCTATACTACCGCCAGGGAATCGAGAGTGGATTAAGAGGAATCGACCTACCACTCTCGAGGATGCCATCCTCCTGGCGGAGGCCTACGAAGACGCAAACGAAGGTGCCGGGTCAGACCCCACTCCTGCCCCTAAACTAACTCGGACCAACCAACCAATGAAGCCCAGAGGGGGTAACCAGACCTTCAGACCATGGAGGTCGAGGTTAGCCCCATCCTGGGCGAGAGAGAATCCCCCTAACCTGCCGGTCGCGGACTCGCAGGACAGATTAACTCCGTTGATGCCTCCTAACCAAGTGTGCTACCAATGTAATGAGCCTGGACACATTGCCAGGAATTGTCCAGTAATAAAGGTGGACCTGGCGACAAGATCCTGGTCAGCAGTAACAGGTAGGAACACTGGGGAATGTCGGGAGGGCCCTTATCAGTTAAGAGTACAGGTCGGGGGAAAGAGTACTTACGCATTTGCGGACTCTGGGTGTGCACAAACATTGATTCGGCAAGCTCTCTTGGATGGGGTAGCCTGGGAGCCACAGGGTAAAGTGGCTATCTCCTGTATTCATGGAGAAACTCGGGTTTATCCCACCACTAAAGTTAGACTTATTGTAGGTGATTATTCAGCTTGCGTTAAAGTGGCTGTAGCGCAATGTTTACCATACCCTGTTCTCCTGGGAAGAGACTGGCCGTTTTTTGATCGTATTTTAGGTCGGGAAATGGTCTTAGTTTCTACCAGGGGACAATTAAAGCAACAGGAGAAAACAATTGGCGAGATTTTTCCGTTGCAATCCGATCTGTTTAACCCTAAAATCCGCCCAAGAAAAACAAAAAGAGAGCGTCGGGTGGAAAAATATGAGGGAACTCTGAGACGACAAGGGGAGGGGTCTGACACAAAAGTAAACCAATCGCTTAAACGGCAAGGAAAGGGAGTAGGTATTCAGTGTAACCGGGGCTGCGAGGTTACTGAGGTGGAAGGTCATGTAATAAAAGACACTCCTCTCTGTGTACCTAACCATTGGGACCGAGATATTGACTTGGGATATGAACAACAAAATGATCCCATGTTACAGTATGCTTGGAAACAGGTTAGATATATCGAGGGGAAGGATATGCAGGAAGGACAACCGGTGGTATTTCCGCATTTTTCTGTATCTGGGCACTTATTATATAGAATAACCCGGGCTCCCGGGACGGGACAGCTCGTAAAACAGTAATTGGTTCCTAGGCCTTTTTAGTCAGAAGTCATGAGATTGGCGCATGACATTCCATTTTCAGGTCATTTGGGAACTGAAAAGACTCAGGAACGAATTCTGGCCCGTTTTTTTTGGCCTGGGGTTTATGGTCTTGTGTGGAAGTATGTATCGGAGTGTCCTGAATGTCAATTAGCTGCCCCTAAGTCAGTTCGCCCCGCACCTCTAGTTCCACTTCCAATTATTGGGATACCGTTTGAAAGGATTGGTGTAGATTTAGTAGGCCCTCTGGAGGGAACAGAGTCAGGATATCGGTATATTTTAGTAGTAATGGACTATGCAACAAGATATCCAGAAGCTGTTCCCTTACGCTCTATGAATGCAGTAGCTGTAGCGAATGAATTGGTAAAAATATTCTCTAGGGTGGGAATCCCGAAAGAAATTCTCACTGATCAGGGCACTAATTTTATGTCAGACTGTATTCAGCAACTATATAAATTATTGAAAATCCGTTCAATTAGAACATCAGTTTTTCATTCTCAAACGGATGGGCTTGTTGAACGATTTAATCAGACTTTGAAAAATATGTTGCACCTCTTTGTAGATCAAGAAAAAAGCAATTGAGCTAAACTCCCTACTTGCTCTTTGCAGTTCGCAAGGTACCACAATCCTCAACGGGGTTTTCCCCGTTTGAGCTCTTGTACAGAAGGCTGGGAAGAACAGTCAAAGGAGTCTAAAAATGTAGTAAAATATGTGTTGCAGTTACGCGATCGCTTAGAATTAGTTGGTCGATTGGCACATGACAATCTCAAAGCGGCACAGCAGAAGCAGCAACAAAGCTACAATAAAAATGCAAGAATTGGGAACTTTCGACCTGGAGATAAAGTGTTGTTATTGTTGCCCTCATCGGAATCTAAGTTGTTTGCTAAATGGCAGGGTCCCTTTCAGGTTATTCGAGCAATTGGTAAAGTCAATTATGAGATTCGACAGCCTGGGCGTCGGAAAGAAAGTCAAATTTATCATGTTAATCTCCTGAAACCGTGGAAAGAACGGGAAGTCCATTTTATATCTCCTGTACAGGAGGGAGAGGATTTTGGACCCTCAATTGAGCCAGAGTCAGCAATTGAGGTCCCGATGGGGGAACAATTAACTCCTGATCAGCATGAAGAGGTAAGCAATCTAATTAATATGTTCAGTGATGTGTTTTCTAACGTGCCTGGAAGAACGCATTTGATCGAACATGCTATTATCACTCCGCCAGGTCTAAGAGTTAGACAGAGACCGTATCGCATTCCAGAGAGTCGGAGAGATTCTGTTCGAAGGGAGGTGGAGTGTATGTTGAAACTTGAGGTAATTGAACCTTCCCGAAGCGAGTGGTGTAGCCCAATAGTACCAATAGACAAGCCAGATGGGTCACTACGATTATGTATCGATTTTAGGAGGGTGAATGCTATCTCCAAGTTTGATGCATATCCCATGCCTCGAGTAGATGAACTCTTAGACAAGCTGGGGCAAGCTCGGTTTATTTCAACTCTGGATCTGACGAAAGGATATTGGCAAATTCCATTAACGAAAGCCTCTCGTGAGAAAACGGCATTTTCAACCCCAGAGGGTCTTTTTCAATTTTGTACTATGCCGTTCGGACTTCATGGAGCGCCTGCTACTTTTCAGAGACTAATGGACAAGGTTTTACAACCTCATCGAGAGTATGCAGCTGCGTATATCGATGATGTAGTCATTTATAGTTCTTCCTGGAGAGAACATTTGACTAGATTAGAAGCCGTCTTACAGTCTCTGAGGAGGGCGGGGCTCACAGCGAACATGGCAAAGTGCGCTATTGGAAAAGAAGAAACTAAATATTTAGGTTTCATAATGGGTAAGGGTAGAGTGAAACCGTTGGTTTCAAAAGTCCAGGCTTTGTTGGATTCACCGGTACCTACCACGAAAACCCAGGTGAGATCACTGTTAGGGTTGGCTGGTTATTACCGCCGCTTTATTCCACACTTTTCCACTATAGCCGCCCCTCTCACTGATCTCACTAAAAAGAACGCTCCAAATAAAATTAAGTGGAGTGCAGAGTGTCAGACAGCCTTTGAATCTATTAAAACTAATTTGAGTCAGGCCCCAGCATTAATAAGCCCGGATTTCAGCCGAGAGTTCGTCCTGCAGACAGATGCATCGCAGACTGGTCTGGGGGCGGTTCTGTCCCAGGAGAGAGATGGTATAGAACACCCGATACTATACATCAGTCGGAAGTTACTGCCCAGAGAACAGAGGTATTCGGTAGTGGAGAAAGAATGCCTGGCAGTGAAATGGGCAGTGGAATCTTTAAAATACTATCTTCTGGGACGACCTTTTGTACTCATCACAGATCACGCTTCTTTAAAGTGGTTAGACACGATGAAGGATTCAAACGCTAGGATTACGCGGTGGTACCTGGCGCTCCAACCCTTCGCCTTTCAAATAAGGTATCGTGCGGGTAAGTTACATCAAAATGCTGATTTTTTTCCCAGGAGGGAGGGAAAAGGGAAGGGTTAGAGGTTTCCGAGTGTTCCTTCGGCTCCACTCTGAGGGGTGGGATATGTGATGAGTCAAAGGTATTTCGGTCTGTGATTCAGCCTCCCGACAGTAGATGGCATCAAACCAACTCGGGACTTCCCTTACCAAGATCTCATGACCATGGCAAAAGTCATCTTTTGAGGGGCAGCACCTTGGTGAGGGGCGGAAGTACAAGTATGTAAATTCCAGCCACTGGAGTCAAGTGAAGGATAAGGACACTTGTCAGTTGGGGATTGGTGTTCCACTGACTACAGAGGCGGGACATTACATACTAAAGGGAACGTACTATTATGTTCGGGGTGGGTCTGAAAGTAAAATAGGAGGAGTAACAGGTGGAGGGAGAGACTAGTTTGGTGCAGCGGGATTTAAAAAAAAAAAAAACACTAACATTTCTTTTGTCTTTTTGTTTATGTATGGTTTACCACGAAGACGATTAAAGACGAGTTATCACGATCGGTTTTGGATTTCACCCCTGCACTCCTTCCCTCACACCATTTTGTTTTCTTTTGTTATTTAATTATTTTGTTGTGTATAGATAATACAAATAAATTATTTTATTTCTGTACACATAAATTACTGTCTGGACATTCCATTTAATACACTCTCGCCTCACAAATGTATTAATATCCACCTATATAGTGAGTTTAATGTAAATGATAAGCATTAACTTGATTGTAACATTATGCAGTACCTAACATGGATTTAGTACTTATTTTGTTTAAATAATTTATGTTGTTCGCTTCTGTTAACAAGGGGGCAGTTGTAGATTTAGTAGTTATTTACATTACGATTAGCAAGTCACTTGTGATCTCTTTGGTTCACAGCTGCAACCAGTCTCCACAGCAACTTTTCAAAGATGTGCTGGGCTGTGCAGGATCTGCACAGATTTCTGCAGGTGAGTTGAGTGACTTCACGCAGAGTGCGCATCTCCGTGATTCTGTCTAGAACTGCAGATCTGTGCAGAACTGCGGAAATCTGCACTACAAGAATGCCACAACTGTACTACTTTAGGACAGAAGAAGCATGGTGTATTGAGCTGCTTGTGACTGATGTTGATTATACAATTTGTTGACTTCTTTCTCTGAAAATCACTCTTGCCAGCAGTGAAAATCGCTAGATTTGTTGCTAGTTGCATTGACAATGTGTTTGTCTCTAGGGGAACCCAAAAGTCGCTAGATCTAGCGAAAAAATCACTAAGTTAGCAACACTGACTTGCGCTGATAGTACGGTAGTTGTTCATGAAAAATAATTGTTTAGTAGGACTGAGGATACGAATTTGCAGTATTTACGAACACGTAAGTAACATTAGTACATAGAGCCCATGCCTTTTAAACCTGTCATTAGGAGAACCCTGCTATTTTGCTTCAAATGTTTTTGCTTTCACTGATGCAGAGGAAGAGTTTTTTTTTTCCTGCCACAACACTAAGTTCACTTCCTTTGTTACAGGTACAGGACCTCACATTAAATAAACTGGGGCCTATTATGTTAAACACAGGAAAAGTGAACTTACAGCAGGACAGGAAATCTAACACAGCAAATCGCCTAAATATGTGATGACAAGTGCTCAGTGTTCTGAGGGAATGGTTTGTTTTAACAATTTAAAATAGTGCATGTTTTGTTTCCCCAACATTATGAAGCTTTTTTTTTTTTTAAATCAATCAAATAAGTTGATGACAAGCTTTAGAGTAACAATTTCCCACAAACACCTAAATATCCACGCAAACAAGAAAACATAAAAAAAGTATCTGTGCTGAAATCCCACACACGAGAGTTCACCAAAATATATATTTTAACATTTGAGTGTGTTTCTTCAGCTTTTAAGCAAACCATTTTTAAGAACAGTAAAGTACTAAACAATGTTAACCAGCTGTTTGCTGTTGTTGCTACCTGATTATGTTCCTCCTCCACTCCTTGCATATTCGTGTTTGTTATTGTCATTCTGTAACAGGGATCTGCTAAGACAAAGATTTAAAGGCTTTACTGTGGGCTTTGGATTGGCTGCCTGCCAACAGAAATACAGGCTTCCAGACCATAAGCTTCTGCTTTTTTAAATTTCAGATCAGCATGATTAAAATACAATATAACAGTCGGAACAGGCAAAAACACAACACATCACAGACTGATCTTGTTTCCTGAAAGTCTTTTTTTTTAATGCTTAAAAAAGGGTTTCTGCACATGTAACAGAAAAAATAAATAAATAAAAACAAGTTGTGCAGAAAGGGCTGCAAGTGCATATAATAAAAATAGATTTGAAGACTAACAAGGGAACCAACAGCAAACATGTCAAATCTGCAAAAGGCAACTAGAAACCCTTACTTGTGGTCTGCTTTCTTTTGAATAATTCTACAATTTATCAAAAATCAGACAAACAGCATGACTCACATGCCTCAAACTAGAAACAACCACCACTTGTACTTACTGTAGCTAAACATTTAATACTGTAGCTAAAGATTATAACTGTCATTGTATTATAAAAAAAAAAATAATTCAAAATCACGTGATTAAATGCTTCTGTGGTTTTGTACATAAGTTCAGAAAGCATGTGCTCATTGGCAAAATTTTAATCTGACCTTTGCTTAAAAAAAATAGTGTTAATGAAGGAAGAGTTTAATGCAACCCCCTCCTTCTATTGTTTGGTTTGTTGTAATGTAAAGCTGCCAATCCAAAATGTCTTGGTAAGATGTAGCATAGGGGAGGGACCTGATCCCATTCTATTTCTATTATCTTTCAAGCAGCCAACAGAGGTTTCTGGGGGAAATAAATAACAGTGACTTGTATTATTTTGTAAATTCCAATAGAACAGAGACTACACTGTATAGATTGAAAACAGAAGAAAATGCTAACACTGTCAAAAGGGTTTAGGAATACCATGGACAGCCAGGGTTGCATTCATTTGCTGTGGCAAGTCTGCAAGGTGTTTAAATGGTTTGAGCTACATATCACCATCTATTAAGGATTACTTATTACTTCAGGGAAATCTGCAGAGAAGGCTGATCTCCACAATGGCCTATAGAGCCATTGCTTTTGATAATTTGTCTCATATATAAGTAATGTGTACCATAAGATATGCAAGCGACTGCTAAACAATCACCTATTATTAGCCCTCTATAAAAGAGAAATTAGTGCTCTTGTGCACCTTGACAGAAATTGACATGGAACAGGGATATGCAGCTTATGAATTACAGAACACACACCAAGGAGTCCCTCTGTATAATAAATCAGTCATATCAAAGACCTCCAACAGTTGGGTACATGTTTTTGCCCCAAGGTAACCGTAAAACTTAAATTAATTAGAAACGTATGTTACGCATTGTATGTACCTTTGATTTGCAAAGTTTCATCTTCATAAAAAGCACCTTGAGAATTAGATTGAACCTAAACGGTATGGTATAAATACGATGTTCCTTTTTGTCTAACAAAGCATCTTTCAGGTGAGACGTTGTTGTAAGTGACTCTGCAACCGATGCATAGTTCACACACCCTAATCGCGTGTCTTGTAAAGAGCTTTGTGACGGTGGTCCTTTATCGAAGGCTCTATATAAAAATAAAGATTATTATTATTTATTATTAACACAGCTCTAGTAGATACATTATAGGCACTGCGTGCAAATTTAATTATACTAGACACTCCACACTTTCAATTTTACATTTCTTATTTTGCAACAATTTAAGAGATGCCCACATTAGAAACAACCACGGTATAGGAATAAGGCCAAAAATGTAATAGATTTGTTTATTGACTTGCAATCCCTCTATTTCTAGTAGTATAAGTTTAACTAAGAAGTCCATTTACAATTAATTCAATATTATATATATATCTATATATATAGATATATATATATTATATATTATATCGTATTAAGGCAAAAGAAGGTGGAAATATAACGGTCAAATGAAGGTATATTATATCCGTTTTCTTCCACATATATATAGTGAAAGATTGCACCACTTTCAGAGTTCATTGCCCCTTTAAGACCAAGCAGACCCAGCACACGGAAATGGATTTTGAAGCGCTTTCGCGCTATTTTTAATACACACAAATGAATATAAACAAAACAAAAACAAACACCTAGCTCTCTTTTGGAAATCTAACTAAACATCACCGGGAACCTAACTAATACTCAGGACAGCTAAGCCGTTTACCTGACAAACACCAACAGGCTTCTCTCAACACTCTCTTCAATATGACTGGACACACACACAGTCGGGCTCTACACTCATCCTCTAGCAGTCTGCCTGCCTCTCTTAAATACCCTGCACCTGGCTCCAATTTACAATTAGCACCAGGTGCAAGGGATTACCTAAACAATACAAACAATTAACAATTACAAAAACCCTTAGCCCAATTCACCCACAGTGCATTTTCACATGGTTTTAGCAGGGAGGAATTTTAACCCCCTCCCTGCTATCTTACTATATATATATATATATATATATATATATATATATATATATATATATATATATATATATATACACACAAGTAATACAATAACAGAAGAGTAAAACAAGCCTGTCATTCTATTTATGAAACTGCAGTTATATACAAATTAGGGTTTTGTTTATTTAGGCCTACTCTTTGTAATTTAAATTTTAAAAAACAATGCTTCTAACACTGCCTGGCTGGCAGTGTAAATTATGTACAGTGGATGGTCTACTGTACCTCATAGTAATGCAGAGGGGCATAGGTGTGAAGGTAAGGCTGCCTACAGTATGTAAATCAAGTGAAAAACAGATTGCTTTTAAATAATGTGTGGTAACAGTGATTATATACAATATTAGACTGCAGTGTTATGGTTTTTAAAAATAAATTCTTCTGAAAACTCCCTTGGAATTGTGTGTTTAAAAAATCTGCCAGGAGGGGGAACATGTTACAAGCAACCTCTTAGACCCCATTCACACTTGGGATTTAAAACGTTCTAGGGCCACCTTTTCTCATATGTGAACGCTCCAAAAAAGAAAAACAGCCCAGGACCAGCCTAGATTTAAGCCGCTGTTTCAATGTTGCCCAGAGCCGGCCTTTACAAATATATAAACACAAAGCAGACTTAGGGCTGCCTTTTCATATCACATGACAAATTTGGTTACATCGCTCAGTTAAATAGAAAGGCGAATGCTCTGCTAGCCAAGATAGCAGTACATCAGTATTGAATGGTAATTATTTTGACATCATGCAACTTTAATTATATAAAAATTAAATGAAAAAAATATATAGATGAGCTGCAGTGCAGTCATAATTAAGCTTTATTTGTTACAATTTCTGTTATTTAGTAACTAAGTGATAACTATAAACTGCAGGATTGTGACTCTCAATAATGCTTAGTAATGCTGGCGACTTGGCATATTCAACCACCATTGTTTGTTTTGCATGCAGCAATATGGCTACAAAAGTGTGTGCCTTTACATCAAAATGCTGATCATTTATTTTAGCTGCTTGCTTTTACACACACATAAAATACTGTTCTCATCCACAAATATTAAGATCATTGATGCCCCATAACATTAAGTAAAAATATTCAATATACACCTGCTACAAATCAAGGAATACTGTATATCCCAGTAGTTCTTCCATTCTGAGTACAGGCTATTGTTCCATAACAAAAATAAATTAAAAAAAAAAAAAAAAGCAATTCGCCACATTTTAGACAAGCTTTCAGTCACACATGTGAATGTGCAAAGGCACCTTAAACCGTCAATGTGAACGAGGTTGCAGACCTAAATATTACAAGGATGCGTGAGGCCTGAGGAGCAGGGAGACCACAGTACACCATCATTATGGCAAACTAGGGTTAGTAAGAGCAGATGTGGTTTCAATAATGCAGGATAGACATACCAAAGCATGCTATCCTAGCAGTTGTATACTGTAACAGCACAGCTCAACTCCATTATATAACTAGTACAGAAACTAAAATCTTCTGTTTTGTCAATCAGATTGTAGGTACTTAAAGGAAGACAGACAATTACTTATAATTACAAAAACACATACAATAACTGAAGACAAATTAGTTTAATTATGTTCATGCTGTTGCCTGAATCATTAACCAGTATCCCAGCTTCGCAGCTGTAGCGTTGAAGGATCAGTTTCTGACAAAAAAACAAAAAACAAAAGGAGTAGTGTGCCACAAACCAAGAAAGGTCAGGAATGATGTCACTGTTCCCTCAAAAACACACTACAATGAACATTTCTAATCTCTCCCAAGAAATGCCAGCAGACTAAATATAGAAACTAAATGTAAACAAGTTTTTGTGGTGCACAGATTTTTTTGTTATGTGAAATGTCATTAAAGTAAAAACCATCTGAAGAGTAGCATAGTTACACTATCTCATAGAATACTTTAATACTGTCTATAAAGTGAGACAGGGCCATCTGGAGTTATGATGGTTTGCCAAGTTAATGCTCACAGCATAATAAAAATATCCAACGGTTTTCAACCTGACTGGACGGTCCAGTCATGAGATCCTGATAATCCACCAATAAAAGATGTGCTAAAAGTTGCTAGGTAGGGAGCAGTTTTCAAAGCTGCTAGGCAGACTTAACATTGTAACTAAGCGCACTGTCATTTTGCAGGTCATCACAGATCTACTGTAAGTTGCAAGTGGAACAACTGTCTGTTTGTGTGGTTTTTTTTTTTTTTTTTTTGCCAAACTAAATACATTACTGTGATACAACATAGATTGTTGGTTAAAACAACCCATAATTAATTAATTCATTATACTTTATTTACTGTATAGACCATAGAAACAACATTAAATTCTGCTCAACAGTAATTAAATAAAGCATTGTATTACATGTAATAGGCTTCCATATTAAATAATATGCATTCTATTTAAAACACAAAAAACAGACAGTAGGGATCTGAGGGAGTGATAAATGTTTTTTTTTTTTTGTTTGTTTGTTTTTTTTTTTTTTTGTGATATTAGCTAGATTTTATTAAATATACAGCAGACAGTATTTTACTGTATAGTCCTGGCTACTGTCTTAACAGGTGGCTGAACAACAAGCCATCATCCCCCCAAATGAAAATTCATCAGCAAGTGTGACCAGTATATGGTAAAACTTCCTTAAACCCCAGCAACAATACGTGAAAATGAAAAACAAAAACACTGAATTACTCATCCACTAACTGCACAAAGTCCTGTGGAAATTAGAGATAAGCAGGATTTTGTTTAGCCAGCAGACTAAAATAATAAGAGAGGGTTGATGAAATATCCTCAACCATCTGTTAAAACGATAAGAATACAGTCGGCGCATGCCTAATCGGGATCCTGATAATCGGGATTGCTGCTTAAATGGGATACAACAGTGACGGTGACGGTTATTCCCAGTGCTGTTTGTATCATTTAATTGGGACGTCACTTAGTTTAATTGGGATACAGTATTTTCAAATGATGAACGAAGATCGCTTTTCAGAGCAAAACAGGTTGTGTAGCACAGTGCAGTCCGTATGTCATTACGCTGTGACTTGAGTAAGCCACGTTACACTTTTGGAGGAGAATGATGTGTTTAACATTTAATCATAGTGTGATGTGATTTCATTATTTTTCTTTTCATTAACTAAGGTCATTCCAAGTGCCTCTTGTTTAATTGGAACAGCCGCATATTTGGGGTATTTTTCTTTCTTCCGAGGCGTCGCAATAAAGCAGCGCCAACTGTATGATGTTTCAAAGGTTTTTAAATTTAATGAGAATCTGCACCTAAACCCTACTAACGTTGTAATGTATTTAGGTAAGTCTATAGTTGTTTTTTAGATCTCACATCCAGCAAAACAACTAAGGACCCACACTGTTTGGGGGAGGGGGAAGACAGAACTTCCATTGACTGTTTCCACTTGTCATACAGCCGAATGTATAATATTCATTCAGTAGTTGACAACATAGTTGGCAATCTCGAGTTACATACTAAAACACCAAATCTGCAAACTGTTACCCTTCCCCTGAAAATCATTTCAAAGCAAATAGCAGCTTACTGTTCTGTCATCCTTCTATGACAATGCTATAACACAACAGTTCATTTTTAATTCTTCATAATAAAGCATATTGGTGGGTACGGGGGAACCAAGGTGCCCTTCTACACCCTTGCCATCTCTAGGTAGTCTGTACACTTGCTTTATACTGAAATATCCCTCAAGTTTACCAGAGCTGTACTTTAACTTGCATGATTGTCTATGGGAAAATATCATTATAATACATCCCATCAATTTTGCTATTACCAATGTAGCTCACCACAACATTTTAGTGAGGATTTTATGATGTGGTGAATGTTTGGATATTTATTGTTTGTTGATTTTTTTAAATATAAATAAATAAATAGCTGTACATGCCA
This sequence comes from Polyodon spathula, assembly GCF_017654505.1. Lineage (NCBI taxonomy): Eukaryota > Metazoa > Chordata > Actinopteri > Acipenseriformes > Polyodontidae > Polyodon > Polyodon spathula. The sequence continues at coordinate 69,448,376 of NC_054536.1, forward strand.
TGTTAACGTCTTTTAAAGAAAACATTTAAAACATTAAAATGACAAGCTTAAAAGCTAGCCCATACAGTAACATCGTCTTATGCTTTAGCTCCACTTCTATACAGCTGGGAGATAAGCAGCACAATGTGTCACAATATTTTAGGGCCTAAATCAATCAACCACAAAAGTACAAACTGCTCAACAAAATGGTCAATAAATTCATTCACAACTCCACCACAGATACCACAGAGTATTATTTATGTTCATAACAGTGTTATAGCAAACTATTTAGGTATCAGTGGATCACCTGACTTAAAGCAGATCTGGGACCTAAAGATTTTTATGTTGTTGGAAATTTGTTAATCTAATTAGCTCCCCTAATCAGCTTTCTCACAGTGAAATGGGACATTCAATGGTTTAGGCCTGACAAAACACAGCACAGGATGATCCTTCCTGGTACAAACTGTTCCAGTGCCAAGCGACAGATGTATCCATGGATACTCTTCAAAAACAGGCAGTGCTTTTTTATGTGAAAAATATTGGACTGAAATAAATAAATAAATCAGTCAATAATAAATGCATAAAGAAACAACATTGATCTGTCCCTGAAACTTTCCAATGTACCCTGCTTCAGCTGTGTTACTCCACACAACCTTTAAATGGAGTTATTTCTTTCTTAAATGCAATATTTTTTTTAAATGCAATTTGGTCACACTACAACTGTGTTGTTTATTTTAAATAGAATTTAAGCGCAACTCTATTACATGTATTGTTCCTTGACAAGGGCCATATTGGCATTCTGCTCTCATTATCTTTCATAATCTGAAACCTCATCCTCTGTACTTCTCAATACAGTGATGAGGAAATAAGCCATCCATGTACTGGACAAGACAGCAATGCTTGTGCTTGTGATCAACCATACTACGAAACCTTGCCTGCACCAAAGCAAACCTCGCTATTCAAAGATCATTTTATACTACAAGTTAAAATGTTAGGAGATTATCATAAATCTGGTTCTCTGAAATAGAAATGTAACATTACCTCATGGGTATTAATCCTTTGATACCATCTAATCTGAAATTTTTTTCCAAAGCTGCATGTAGTGCCAGTGATACAGTCGCGCTCCACCCTCGAGGGCAGAAAAGAGACTGTTGACACTCAAAACTTCATAATGTTCCCCTCAAGACTGCTGCAATAAGATGCAGCGACCTTCATGGTTAATGGTTACATATCTATTTCAGTGAACCGGGGTTATGATAATAACCTAATGTTCCCTTTCTAGTACAAAATGTAACCATTACCTCATGGGTAGACATACCAAAGCTGTCGCAAGGAATTTGCAGACCAACTGAAAGCTACAAGGCATGCCAAAGGCCACCTTGCACATTACCATAGGGAACCCAGTACAAGTAACAAAGCTAAAAACATTGAGGGGAAACTTTTATGCTGTAAGGGTTGAGCTTGAGGCCACCCTTAACATTCTTGTTCCAAACCCAGGGTTTTTTGGATCTATGACATTCAGCCGATAGAATCTCGTAAGTGTGGGGCGTAGCTCACACTGCTGCATCACAAATGTCTCTACCGTCTGTTTCATTTGGAATGCCGAGACGGTTTTTGTCAAAAAAGCAGGATTAGTGCAAAGTCTGACTTTCGCCCTGGCATCTGCAAAAATTAAGCAGGCTTTAGCAACCGAAAAGGCTTGCATCTCACTCAGTCGGGACAATGTCCTTCATAGGCAGCCAAAGCCGCCAAGCACTCTTTAAAAATTTCCCTGCCAGGAAATGAGCTCCTAGGGAATCGACTGAATCGACCTTAATATGACAAGCTGAAATGGCTGCCAAATAGACCTTTAAAAGTAGAGGGGATTTCCTCTCATCAAATAGGTCCTGTAAAAATTGCAGTATAACTCCGATGGGAAAGATTGTAGGGTCTAACCCCTTAGGCAGACACCACATTTGAGAAACACCCCACTTGTACCCATACTGGGAATGTATGGATTGCGCTCAGGCATTCTGAGTGTCAATGGCTCTATTAGACAGCCCCAGACGGTTCAATTGGCACCATTAAGGGGCCAGACTCAGAGCTGCATTTTGGCAGACTCTGCAGCTGATATCAGGAGCTGTATCAGTTGAAATCCAGTCTCCTGGGCAAATAAGGGACTACTAGCACAGCGGGAGCAGGACTAGTGGAGGAAAAGCATATAGCAGCTGCCTCGGCCACAAGATGAGGATGACCATGTTTTTACAGTGCACAGAGACAGTGCACATACAGCGCAGTACAATATGGTGGGCAATGCACAGTATACACAGTAAGGTACAAACGGTACAGTACGGTGCTAATAATATTATAATGTCCAATGAAAATGCAACAGAGAAAACAATTTCTTTTCACACAGAACAGTAATCCATCAATTACCAATATTTTAATATATTTTTTATAATAAAAAAACCAAACATTTAATTTTATGCTTCAAACAAAGCTAGCAACTTACGAGAGAGCACCAGCACCAATACTACAATCAGACATAAAACTACGTGTCACTTATTTGTTCATAGATCTCGATCTCTCTCTCTCTCTCTCTGTCTCTCTCTCTCTCTCTCTGTGAGGTTGTTCTTTTTTTTGTTTTGTTTTGTTTTGTTTTTTTTTTAAGTTAAAGGTCATTTTATAGTATACATTTTTACCATTGTATTCCTTAAATCAGAGCAAATTTTTTTTTTTTTTTTCTTAATTCATTTTAAATTCAACGCTCTTCAATCACCAAATGCAAACAGATGTTACCAACCTAGTGAACCCTGAAGACATGGGCCTATCCTGGACTCATTGGAGTGACAGACCAGCAAGAGTTGCTGAAGTACAATGAGGTGAGCTACACTGTATGTCCAGGATCATTACTCACCAACCCGCAGGAGCATAAAGGTCAGTGAGGAGCTCTCAGCAAAGATCGACAACGAGCACAGATTCAAACCAGTACAAAAGTCACCAAAGAAGAAGACATCTTTGAAAAGCATCATAAAACCTGTGATTATCCATTAACAAATGTGGTCATTCAATTTGTCCAGTGCCTTCTTAAATCACCCTGTATATACAGTATATTATCATTTAAAATACATTTATTTTGGTGCTGTCTTTATTTTATTTAGTTGCAAAGGGGGTCTGTGTTTCCTATCTGTACTATTATTAAACTTGAGATGTCTCAGCACATCAAAACGTCATAACGGTATTTCTGGTCAATAGAAGAAAGAATCTGCACACTGCGGTCTACTGTACAGTACAACAGGAAAGTGTGCCCATCCTCCCAGTGTTCCTCTTAAAGAGGTTATTCGCTCTCATCTTTGCAGCCCTCTCTAATTGAACATGACAGTTCCATAAAGGAACAAGGTGCCTGAATATATGTGCTGTGGTCACAGATGATACTTTTAAAAGTTCAAAAAGCACCTCAAGCACCCTTTACCACAGCAGACCTCTAAAAAATATGAACACAATCAAAAGCCAGCAGAGTGATAAATTGGGTTCCATACTTCACTGATCATTTTATGCTTACATCCCAGTCTGTCCTCTGAAACCGGCTGTGACTAGCCCTCATTACAACATAAGCAGGACAGGAAAATGAAGGCAGAGGTTGAAACCAGATGGGTTTTTTTCTTTTAATTTTATTTATTTATTTATTTATTTGGGGGGGGGGTTGTTTTGTTTGTTTATTAGTTTTTTCGCCTCAGAAAATTGAAACGTACTGGTTTACATGAAGCTGTATTAAATATGCCTTTTTCAGATGCATTTAGAATGATAAAACTACAAGCCTAAGAGCAGCCCAGCTAGGGTTGCCACCTTTTCCACAGACCAAATCCAGACATATTCCTCAGTCAGCCTATATCTATCAAAACTGTAGTAAACTGTGATACAGTTTAACACAATACCACCAGATCTCAGTAAAAATACAATAATCAGTATACTCAGTATTGTACTCTTGTTATTTCTAGAAATTGAACTTGCAAGCCAGAAAAGTAGTAGCTATACCATGGTAGGTTAGAGGCTAATCTTACCTGAGATAAGTAGCTGTGGTGATGAGTAACGCTGTGGTAAATCAATGCAATTTCTGAAGTGATGATCAGGTCTACCAGTTTTTTTTTTTTTTTTTTTTTATCACAAACAATTTTTCAAGAATATCACTGGATTTCTGAGCCTGAAAAGCCTGCTTGAAACGGTCAGAATTATTTTACAGCCGTTATGTTGTGGAAAATTTCACTCCCACACCCCCAACATAATAAATACTAACAAGTAATTGGAAAGGATATACTAACTACAGTAACATACATACACATGGTTCACTAACATAACACAGTGGAATGATCACAGTATCATCTAGGAATTGTAAGACAGTATTGCCACGTGTGAAAACTTTAACAATAAAGCCGAAAAGAAAACGCATTCAATTTAAAACTGGTTAATAGGCTAGCAAGCGCTGGCAAAATCAGTCCAGTTTTACATGGTGCAGGACTCATTTATTTTGACATATTGTTTAGGGGCTTGGCGATACCTCTACGGTGGATGTCTTAATAGAATCTAGAACGTGTCGACAATAACAATCCAAAGCAAATTTGCACCACAGTAGCAGGAGCAGTTTACACTGCCTCAGAGTTTCTGATTGCATCATAAATTCCAGATTTTCTAAATCCACTGATGGAAATGTCTGGTCTGCTTTGATTTTTTTCAAGCAAATTGGCTTCATCCCACTGCCACTCTCATATTCACTATGACATCCAACACATTCTTTCCCTTGCCCAGCGCTTCTTTAACCTGTGCTGCTTACCAGTCTGTCAAAAGGCGGGATCGCTCATTGTATGCCAGACTCTGATTGGTGGGAGTATTTTTGGTGATCCAATCAAAACTGCCAATAAATCCAAAATACATTCCACGCTGAAATTTTCCATTATACGGTATGTCAAAGAAAATATTAAAGGAAGGTTGGTGTTTCTTATGCATTTCACTTAAAACCAGACATTAGGGCGTCCAGGCTTGTTAATTCATGCCACCTGGACACATATGCCAATTCCTGGACTGGAAACCCTAAGCCCAGCAGGAATAAGTAGCAAATATCTAGCCAGCCAGCTTGAGGAAAAAAAAAAAAAAAAAAAAGAATGTATCATTACAATAACAGCCGAAGTCAAATCCACAAGAACACTAGGGTATAATATGTGTGTCAATGCTGTCACATCAAATGCATTAGACAAGGCTTATTTTGCAGATCAGGAAGCTAAATCAAGTCTGGCAGTGAACTGCAATAAAAAGAAAAAGTCTGGCACTGCCCAGACATACTGTCTGATCATGAGTAGGAATACTGATAGGGTTAGGTTAATACCTTTATATTAACTCAGACTTATTCTGTGTTCAGCCTGAGAAGAAACATGTTAACTCCACTGCAGATGGAAGGTTTATTATTACAAGAGACCACTGTTCTCTGCACAAGTGCATGACTAACGTGCACTCGGTCACTCTAGCATGACAGACAGTCACATTAGGACAAGCCTGCTAGCTAATGTCAATCATTAGAATACTAATATTTTAAACTATCTTCCATGTCTATTTTTATACCCATACATTTTCTATTTTTCCATTTATCTAGCAATTTCCAAGCCATACAGTAGTGCAGAGACCTGCAACATATCTCTATGGCATAGAAGCATACACCAGTTTATCAGTAATGTATAGTTTATATTTAGTAACTTCAAGGTTAAAAGAAAATGTGGATAACCAACACAAGCTTTTGATTATTAAGAAAAGTATTATTAGTTAAGAAAGCTTCTGGAATCAAATTTGGTTAAGGCAACATCAATAAACATCTAGTTTTTCGTAATAGCATTTAAATGTTGCGACTGAACTGACCCAAGTTATGTAAAGCAATAGTCATCACAATAATCTCAGAATGATAACTGGTTATAAAATGGTATTAGGTACCTGCTAACACAGTCAAAAGGTAGACATTAGGTTCTTTGTAAGCCGAACACACAGTATCACTTTCTGACCCCTAGTCTCTCCTATTTTGCTTGCTGAGATAGCACTTGTCAACTATGACAGATGAGGAAGCACATGGAGTAATTGATTAAAACAGTGTAAAGGAGGCTACCAAAGACAAGCCATAAAAGAATTGAAGACCTCTATGTAAAACTAAAGCCCCTTTCACACTAGCATCTTCTACCCGGGTCTGAACCTACCCAGGTCAGGACCCAGTGTCACGTGGGTCGGCTGTGCGATTTCACACTGCTTTTGATAAAGCAGGGTTGACCTGGGAGACAGTCTCAATGCCCCAGCTTGTTACAAACACTTCCATCCAAGCGTCTCTGGATTGAACCGTCAGCCTAAATGCTGATTAGAGCTATTGTTTCTTCATCCCTGCTGCAATCTGGCTCATGGTGTGTCTCAAGCAACAAAAATATGGCTAAACAGAATAAAAAGAAATGTTCCTTGTGGAAGTGAAATCTTCACCAGGTGTGGCTGTTTGTTATTTCCTGGGCTGATAAACGGCTGTCATGAATTTTCTCTTGCTCAACCCAGGCCAAAGCGTGTTGACCCACATCCTGTACGACCCAGGAACGTGGTTTCACACTATGTGGGACTGTGACCTGGGTAGGGACCGGGTATGAGTGCCAGTGTGAAAGGGGCCTTAGATGCAGCTTTTATGAATGGTTGCTATGTTTTCATTCAAACAGAACAAAAATGCACTGTGTTTTGGCATGTTGGGTTCAATGAAACAAACAGAAAAGTGAGTAGTAGCTTTAAAATTAACACTGCCCTTATTACTGTCCAAAATTGACAATAGTGTACTTTCACAGAATAGGTGAAAAATAAAACGGCAAATGGAAACAGTCTCGTCAAAAGTCACTGCTTTTGTTGTTTAATTTAAATATAAAAAATAAAATTAATGAAGTAATAATTGAGGGGGGGGGGGGGGGGGGGGGGCATGGGGTGCTTTTAGAAAAAGTTAGAAATTCATAGACGAAACCCCTGAGGGTTTCTGATCATTTCTCAAAGTAATAACAGTAGCAGGAACATCGGCAGCAGCAGCACACCACATCTGGAAAAGAAAAATAAATTGAATTCAGGTGCTGTTGAATATTTTATGAGCATTTTTAAAGAAGCTTACCCTGTATTGATGGAAATGATTTCTATCAGTGGGTTTTTCCTAATCTTCGGCAAATCCAATCGAGCTCCCCCCAACCGTTTTCCATTATCCTTTTTCTGACCCAGTAGTCTTACAGAGTGACCTTCAAATAAATCATATAAATACCAGTCAGAACAACTCACCAAAATGCACTGAGACCAACTAACACAGGAATGCGAAAATGCCTCAAGTCTTTCGGAAATTACAGACAAAAAAAGATACTTTGTTGCTTGGACAAAAGATAAAATTCCCTTTCCAGGTAATCAAAAGCTGCTTCTTATTGGGCCAAGATGGAAATACCAAGAGATCCCACCACCCCCATGCACACATGTATAGCATGTACTATTTCAAACAATTCAAAACGCAACAGCGTGGGGGAGCAATACTTCCTAAGATATATGCTGTTCTTTATAGGAAAATCTTTTTGTGCTTCACAAAAGCAGGACAGGTTTCATGTACTTCCTACAAACTATAGATAAGTCAATCTTATTTATCCTGTCCTCACATTAGGCAGTTAGCAGTGTATATGTTTATGATTTATGATTATTCTTTTCTATTGTTTTCCAGGACCATCTTGTTTATGAGGCCTCAATCTCAATTGGTAAATCTCCTATTCACTTTGACAACTTTGGTTCAATAAATAAACAAATACATACAATTAAAAGCTGACACAGCATTTTCTCATTCCCTACACAGTTACTGTACAACTAACTTTCTTCATAAATGTATAAAGTTCAGCACATGCTCAGGGAATTTAAGTTTGATCTACTGGGTTTCGCATTTGACTATTGTATTACAAAATCACAGTGAAATATAAAGAAATTCCAAGCACTTTTAGTATACATGGAACAATAGCATTCCTTCCAACCAGTCTCTAGGAAACAAAGACTGCCTTTTATTTGCCATTACTGTACACTGTAATCAGTCCTTATGTTTTGCACCTTTATGGTATATGTCTTTTGGAAGACTGATTGTTTACAGAAGCAAAGTACAGTATATGCAGTTACCATACTGATGTAACAAAACTTACAAAGGATAGCGTATATATAGTATCTGAAAAGGTAAATGTTTAAATTTCATATACCGTGTAACAGGGCTGGAAGCCCTGTGCAGGAGAAGGGGACGGATTGAGCCCTGCTCCTACACAGTGTATTTGTTTTGTAATATTATTTTTAACAACAATTGTTGTTAAAATATATATAATATATATATATATATATAGATGATATATATATATTATATATTATATAATATCTATATATATATATTATCATATTTCGGTACGTATAACATTTACTTTAGCCATGCATTTGTTATGTAATTGTTGATGTATGTTTGGCTTTGTATCTGTGTTGCAGCGTGGATGGGAAGTACTATCCACATTAAAAAAATAAATAAAACATGCAGAATGTGACCGAGGGATTATCAGATAATTGATAGCTAGTTATTCCCTCCGTCACTAATATAAAAGCCTGCAGTTGTCCTTGCTCTGGGTGGGTGTTCGGAAGTGGAGAATGAGAGAGCGAGAGGAGAGACTAAAGTGAAACTAAAAACTAAAACATAGGCTCAGTGAAAGCTATCTGCCCAGCCTGCCCTATGGATTTAGTGTACAAGATTTGTCTTGGTTTAAATATTTATTTTGCTCTGTGAGCACTGTTTCTTGTTAAAACTTCTTATTTTATTTTTGTGTTTGAATAAATGTCGCCGCAACTCCTTTTGACCTGCAGTACTGGTGTCTTTGTTTTTGTTTCTGGCCTGACGTCACCACAACGCCAGCCTGTCACACACTCGTACAAAGATTTATTTATTTATTGTTTTAATTTTTAAAAAAAATAAAAATTTAAGCTAGATGAGTAAAAAGACATGAAGCAGAAATATAAAATGAATTAGGGTTAGAAGCTGAAAGAGAAAGATGGGTGTTGATAAATTGTTGTACTTTAATTATATCTTCTATCTATAAATAATAATAACCTGCAGTGTAAGTTTCAATTTAAAGGACAGCAAACACTTTGCAGACTTAATAAATCTCTAATAATTCATTATTAATATTGTAAACCTAAAAAAAAAAAAAAAAAAAGAATATCGTCTACATTGTTTTCCCAAAGCTTCTCTATATATAGGGATGTCTGGAATCATTGTGAAACATTATTTTATCTATCAAAAGCAAAAAAAAAAAAAAAAAGCAATGATTCATTTTGAGAATCTCTGTGTTACATTTTGGGATACATATTTAAATGTACTGTTTATTCTAGCTGACCTCAATAGTTATTTTAAACATGAAATCTGTAGCTGATAACACAAGGCATAACCCCCCCCATGAACCCCCCCCCCCCCCCCCCCCAAAAAAAAAAAAAAAATAAAAACAAAATGTGAAGCATTTTCATGGATAATGGGCCATTTATACAATGTCACCTTACTTTGAGGTGATAACATTCTGAAGACACAATGCCAAAAGTCATACCAATCCAGAGAGATTCTCATAAGTAATATTCCTCTTTAATAAAATAACTGTGCAAGATGAATCTGATAACAAGAAGGCCAATGCCTTTTATTGTGTCAAAAGTTCACTTCACAAACCATTTCACCCAATTTCTATACTCGCATCACAAAAGAATTGAATTATATCCTGCTGCTTTATGCCTTCAGAAATATGTGCCATGAACTAATAACATTTTCTAAATAATTGATTCAGGCTATCTACATGCAAATAATTGGGTAAAATCTCTGGTTGAAGGTATAACAAGTAATTTTCCAATTCATTGGTTCAGGGAAGTCATAGATCTAAAACCATTGTCTTTTTTTTTTTTTTTTTTTTTTTTTTTTTTTTAAACAAACAGAAACTTGATTACCACAGCAACAAAGACTGAGCCTTCAGAAGTCCAACTAAATTTCCATAAATGTTTCATTTTGCAGGTGTAACTTAGATTGCAAGAACAACGTAGCATTGTACACACTGGTGCAGAAGCAGTCAGTGTTCTGCACACGAGACTCACAGACCTGACAGCTTTTCACAAAGTTCCATTCTCATTTTAACTAAGAATTAAGTCATTTTTCTCCGATCTTATTGGTAGTAGGCTAGAATTTTCTGCAGAATTTTATTTAAGATTATTTTTAAGATATCTTTAAAATGAAATAGAGATATCTCAAATTGATTTCCAAATATTTTTAAATAATGATGTTTTGCTAGCATGACATGCCAAACTGTCATTTCAAGATACAGTCTCCACCACTTAGAACAGGCGTGTTTGTGTTAACGTGATTCAGCCACAGTAAGCAACACAATAACTTGACATTCAAAATGTCCCCCAATCAGCGTACAGTAATCAAAACAAACAAGCATGTATGTGGTTTAAAATCTTTATTAAGACACTCATTACACTAATAAAAAAATATGTAATAAAGCCTATGAATGTAATAAAAAGTATAGTAATCTGTCGTGTATCCGACTGCAATGGGACCAAAGCAAGGGCAGATAAATGAATTATTATTATTCTTATTTGATTATTTAGCAGGTGCCTTTATCCAAGGAGACTTATAGAGACTAGAATGTGTGAGCTGCAGTGTCGCTTACAACAACTCAGCTGAAAAAACAAAGCACATGGAGGTTAAGTGACTTGCTCAGGGTCAAACAGTGAGTGAGACAGGATTTGAACCAGGGACCCCATAGTTACAAGCCCTTTTCTTTAACCACTGAACCACATAGCCTCCTACTTTAAAGCCTGTTCTAAATACAGTTACTGTACTAAATTATTGTTTTATGATTCAGCTTTCATTAGGGAGCTCCGTTAATTCCCTTGTTTAGAAAAATACAGGGTACTTCCACAAATTTGATTTTGTCCCCAAATTCATATCTTGGATCAAACTTCTATATTCGTGTAGCACAAACTCTAAATACTTTACACTCCACCTCGGTACTAGATAGGCTTGCCCTCTTTCTCCACTCCTTTTTGCTATTGCCATTGAGCCACTGTTTATCTCTCTGCAGGATAGTGGCGAAATTCTGGGAGTCATTCGAGGCAGGTTAGAGCAAAAAGTCTCCTTATACACGGATGACCTTTTACTATATATTTGTATATAGTAAAAGAGAACATTGCATTGCTTGCTGACTGACAGAGTTCCAAGCTTGCTTTAGCAAGCGCACAGCATCTAAAAGAGACATTTTATTTACACTGAATTTTCGCGATGATGCTCATCGTGTTTCTCTTTCCAGCCATGCTTGCTTGCTGTTATAGTCAGTGATGTTTTTTCAAACTGTAAATAAAAGTACAGGGCTTAAATATGCAAGGTACAGTACAGAGGTATTCGTTCAGTCACGAGGTGCAAACAGCTGATTGATCGCTCTGTCAAGCTTTTTTATTAGAGTAAAGTACTTTCTTTTGTATTGAAATCTATGTGAATGGCACATGACGAGATCCAAACAGCTGAGTTTGCCCGAAATATATGGTGTGCTTAACACACTATAAACAATGCCTTTTGTTACCAAAATCAATGGGAATGGCAAACGCTAATTGTCCGATATAAACGGTTGCCTAAAATGACCCTGCAAGGGGTAAGTGGTGGTGACATGTGGCACCATGTGTACAAAAATGAGTAACCTCCATTCATCAACAATCTTTTTGCCTGAGTGCAGGGTGACTATATGCATACCTTGTAATTATATATATATAGTACCTTGAAAGAGTATTCAGCCCCCATCCCTTTTTTCACATGTAAGAGTCTCAGATTCAGAATTTGAAATAATTAAATTAGGATTTTTTCCCTCTGATCTACAAAGCCTTGAGCACCATGTCAAATCAAAAGAAAAATTCCAAAAGCTTTCAACAATTTACTAAAAATGAAAAATGGAAATAATCAGATTAAAAAAGTGTTCATACCCTTTGTAATTGCAAGCCTAAATTTGCTCAGGTGCAATACATTACCTCAACAAGTCACACAATTTGTTGATAGACTCCACCTGTGTAAGAAATTAGTGGATCACCTGCTTTAAAGAGCATTCTAAGCAAGTCAGGGATATGATTATAGAGAATCACAAATCTGAGGAAGGGTACAAAACCATTTCAAAGGCATTGAACATCCCTCGGAGCTCAGTGCAGTCCATCGTACAGAAGTGGGAAAAATACGAAACTACCACCACACTGCCTAGATCAGGCCGCCCCTCTAAACTTAGTTGCCAGACAAGAAGGGCACTTCTAAGGGAAGCTACTGTAAGGCCACCTGTGACTCTGAATGAGTTACAAAAGTCAGTGGCTGCGATGGACAATGATGTTCATGTATCAACAATCTCCAAGGCATTCCACAAAAAGGGCCTTTATGGGAGAGTGGCAAGGAAAAAGCCTTAGTTGAAAAAAAAAACCTATCCTTGTCCGCAAAGAGTTTGCAAAACGTCACCTACAAGATACTGCAGTTATGTGGCAGAAAGTCTTGTGGTTTGATGAGACTAAAGTAGAACTTTTTGGCCTGAATGCTAAGCATGTGTGGCACAAATCAAACACTGCACACCAGCTAGGTAACACCATCCCCATTGTAAAGTATGGCGGTAGTAGTATCATGTTATGGGGATGCTTTTCAGCAGCAGGGACTGGCAATATTGTCAGGATTGATGGGAGAATGAATGGCACACAATATAGAGAAATCCTGGATAAAAACCTGCGCCCCACTGCCCAAAAACTCAAACTGTGGAAAAAGTTTGTCTTTCAGCAGGACAATGATCCAAAGCACACTGCCGGAGCAACACTGGAGTGGCTTAAAATGAAGAAAATAGATGTCCTTGAGTGGCCCAGTCAGAGTCACGACTTTAATCCCATCGAAAATCTGTGGCAAGACCTCAAAATTGCTGTCCATCACCATTCCCCAGCTTGAGCAATTTTGCAAGGAGGAATGGACAAATATTGTTCCATCACGGTGTGCAAAGTTAATAGAGACTTATCTGAAAAGACTACTAGCCTTAATATCTGCCAGAGGTGGTTAAACCAAGGATTGACCCAGGGATTGGTTCTGGGGTTGACCTCAGAGTTACACTTTATACTTCAAATGATATTCTGTCACACCACATTCTAATATATTACCCAGCTTGAGCAATTTTGCAAGGAGGAATGGGCAAATATTGCTCCATCACGGTGTGCAAAGTTAATAGAGACTTATCTGAAAAGACTACTAGCTGTAATAGCTGCCAGAGGTGGTTCAACCAAGTATTGACCCAGGGGGATGAATACTTAAATATATATGACATTTCAGTTTTTTAATTTTTATATATTTTATTGTTTACTATTTTCTTTCTTTTTGGGGGGGACTCTGTGAAGAAGAATGTGTGACTCGCAAATAAAAATTTCCAATCTAATGCATCAAAATCCCAGGCTGTGAGACTCTTAAATGTGAAAAAAGACTGATGGGGGCTGAATACTTTGTGTCCAGTCGTATTGAAGAGAGTGCTGAGAGAAGCCCGTTTTGGTGTTTGTCAGGTAAACGGCTTAGCCGTACTGTGGTTTAGTCAGAGCTCCAAGAGGGAGCTAGGCATTTGTTTTATCTGTGTTTATTAAAAAGTGCACGTCAGCGGTAACAGCAATTCAATTTCTTGCTGAGGGCCGTCAGCGCTAAGCACTCCTCTCTTGTCCTGGTGGAGCAATACTCTCTTCGGGAAATGGTGTTTGTCAGGTAAAAGGCTTAGCCGTCCTGTGGGTTAGTGGCGTCTAGGTTCCTCCCTCCGATCCGTTCAACAAACAACAGTAAGACACCAAATAATTTTTACACTCGCGGGTCGCGGATGGTTTCGGAAGGCTTTCTGTGTCCTGGGTCTGTTTTTAAAGGGGCAACGAACGTGAAAAGTGAAAGGATCTTTTACATATGGTACCAGAAGTGTGTGTGGGCGCCCCTATGACCCAGTAAAATGGAAACCCTAGAGGATTTGGTCGCTTTGATGAAGAGAAACACTGCTGCTCAGATTGAGCAGAATAAGAGATGGAGATTGGAACTTGGATTGCCAGAGCCAGAGCCGACGGAGCTGGATCTGCTGCTCCAAAAATGGGAGCAGGCAAGACAAGCCCAGCCGCCACTCCCAGAGCCCAGAGAAGAGGAGCCGCCGCTCCCAGAGCCCAGAGAGGAGGAGCCACCGCTCCCAGAGCCCAGAGAAGAGGAGCCGCCGCTCCCAGAGCCCAGATAGCCGCCGCTCCCAGAGCCCAGAGAGGGAGAAGCGATGAACAAAGAGGAGGAGGTGAGGTGCCCACCTCCATCACCCCAGCGAACCAGTCCGGCACTGCCAGTTGCGGTCCCTTGCCCCTTGCTCCTGGACACCCTGCCGGTCTTCCTAGACCTTCCTGCGCTGGACCTGGAGCCCAGGAGTCTGCAACATTGGCCACAGCTTTTCCCCTGGTTCCCTGCTCCGCTCTTCCCGAGCACCCAGACGTCGCTGGGCTGCTGCCAGACGTCGCTGTTGCTCCCCCTGTTCGCTGCTTCGCTCCCCCTGGGTGATCGGACATCGCTGCGCCGGTCCCCAGTGGAAGATCTCTGTCCACTGCTGCATCCTCCTGTTCCCCGGTCGTCACTTCGGTCGGCCCTGTCATCCCGGTGGGGTCCCTTGTCGCCGGTTCAGGGTCCCTTCCCGGAAGTGCCGGAAGGTTCGACCCACCCTCAAGTCCGCCCGTGGAAGAGGGCGGAAATTGACATTTCGGGACTTGAGTGTGGGTGGTTGTGTTTTAGGGGAGGGGGTGGCCTTCGTATGGCCGATCAGTGTTTCACACTTGAGGGGGAGGATGTGTAAGGTACCAGGGAGGGGGTTAAAATCCTTCCCTGCTAAAAACCTTGTGAGAATGCACATTTGGGTGTTATGGGGTTTAATTGTAATTGTTTTAATGATTTTTAATCCTCGGCACCTGATCGTAATTATAAATTAGAGACAGGTGCAGGGTATTTAAAAGAGGCAGCCAGACTGATCGGGGCTGCTGAGTGAAGAGCCCGACTGCGTGTGTGTCCAGTCGTATTGAAGAGAGTGCTGAGAGAAGCCCGTTTTGGTGTTTGTCAGGTAAACGGCTTAGCCGTCCTGTGGTTTAGTCAGAGCTCCAAGAGGGAGCTAGGTGTTTGTTTTGTTTAATTTCTTTGATTTGTGTTTATTAAAAGTGCGCGTCAGCGCTAAAGCAATTCCGTTTCTGTGTCCTGGGTCTACTCGAAAGGGGCAACGAACGTGAAAAGTGAAAGGATCTTTTACATATAATATATATATATATATATTAGTTACACACACACCCATATATATATATTATAATATATATTATATATATATATATATATATATATATATAATATATAGTATAGATCTCAGGTCTTGTCCAGAGTTTTACAAATAATAAAGAAAAAGGTTTAAACAAAAAACACAAAACAGGACACGGCACTTGTGGCCAAGATAAAAAGGTAAACAAAACGGACAACACTAAACAAGACAGTGGACGAACAGATAAACAAGTACCGTGCTGGCACTTCCAGCACACTGTAGGAATTGCTCTCAAAACCCTAAAAAACTCCTTCTCTCTCCCGTTCTCCACTCACGAACACTTATGCTGCTATTATCCAAGTGCCAGATAAAAAAGTAACAAAACGGACAACACTAACAAGACAGTGGACGAACAGACAAACAAGTACTGGGTTGGCACTTCCAGCACGTTGTAGCAATTGTTCTCAAACCCAAAAATATTCCTTCTCTCTCCCGTTCTCCACTCCGAACACAAAAACTCACTTGAGTACTATTCAGATTCTCGTAAATTCAATACGGCCGTATCTATATCCAAAGCCTTTCGAGTGGAGTCATTGCGATGTAACGATACTGAGCTCTCGAGAGAGAGAGATGCTCTCTCTCTCTCTCTCTCTCTCTCTCTCTCTCTCTCTATCTATATATCTATATATATATATATATATATATATATATATATATATATATATATATATATATATATATATCCTATGGAATTAACAGATAGGCTTAATTCCATTAATTGTCCATGGGCAGAGAAGCTATGGCTCAGTGTATGACAGTACTGGGTTTATCGTACCACTTAAATCAGAGCTCTATGGATAAAGTGCATTCTGGTATTAGAATTCATCCTGCTGATCTTGAAAGGGTTTAGATTGTGATTGGTGAAGAATGTGCATTAGTTTGATTTTTACATGCAAGTATGACTACTGTATATTTTGCTGAGACAAACTAGTCTAAACCCTTTTACTTGAGTCTCATTTGCCCACACAGCTGGGTAGATACACCTTTGGATGAGCATTTACTTCTATCTTTAATGGGATAACAGTTTAACAAAATACACAGCTATTCCACTTGGGGAACCAGAACAGGAACGGGTGTCTTCACATTAGACAGTAAACAGTGAGAGTCCCAGCAATACATATATTTCTTCTGTATAATCATGTGCAAAACACTGACCTGGCCATATAGCCACTAAAATAATAACACCTGTCAACTTGAAGCATTGTCATGATTCAGATTGTCATGTGACAACAGCTACACCAGTAAATAAGTCTCTTTCAGTTTATTGGATGTCATATCACAGATTTTTTAATCTTAACAATTATACACATTTTTCCTCTCAAATACAGGATTTTGCATGCTAAAAAAATCGATTGTTTGAATGAGATGAAAACATGTTGTAACCACTTGCACATGTAACTCCAGGGCAAGTTGTTATATAGCATTCTAAATACAAATAAACTATATACTTTCAAGAGCATATACAGTAAGCTTCAATCTGCATGGTTAGAACATGGACTTGCATTCTTAAAATTAACCTTTAGGGGACATAGCTTTTTAAATCAAGTCTTTTTCCAAAGTCATAAAATACACTAGTCCAAAAAAAAAAACAATTACAGGATCCAGAGGACACCATTTATAGTAGATGTGCAAAGTGTCCTCAATGTCCAATCCTGTCTCAATTTCCCTGAAAGAAAGCCTCAAGGTCAGAGTTGATACATACACTAACAAAAACCTCTGGTGGTCATTAATCTTATTTTTACCTGTCACACTTCCTAGTCATCAATGTCTGATGCGATTTTCCCCCAGCAACTATGGTTTCCCATTTTCATCCTGTTTTTGTAAGCTTTAACTCTTTCTCTGTCACATTAAATGTAGTGTATATATAATATATTTGCTTGAAAATGTATTAAAACGTAGAAGTTGATTCAAAATAACTAAAATTGTGTCCTGTAGCAAATACATTCTCTCTTCTTCTAAACATACCAGATGCCCATGTTTAAATGCTTGGGACTTAAGATTTAAAATGTGTCCTCAATTTGAGTTTTGACCAAGTTGATTTAAATACTGGGGCATATGGACAATTTGTTGATGGTATGAAAATACACCAAAAACTAGGATCACTGTGTGGAATACGAATTCTCTGTCTTTTACAGCAATTGATTAGTGTCCACAACCTCTTGAGATTAGCAATTTGTGATGGTGGTCCACTATGGAAGGCGCTATATAAAATAAAGATTGATTGAGATTGGTTGAAAGTGCATGCTCTCTTGATGCACCACACTACTACATTTCTTCAATGTCTTGTTGAATATGTAAAGACATCAAACACCTTTTCAACTAGTGGGCCTGATCTGATACCCTGGCACTTGGCAGATATAAGTGACAGTTATAAAAATAAAGGCAAACACAAAACCTCAACATGATCGTATTTAATAACAATTATCATACATAGCATATTTTCATTCCCCTAAATAGCACATATTTTGATTATTTCACTCACCGTCACCTCTTAGAACACGTGTGCAAACATGTCTCTGAGCAGAGGTGTAGTGAAGCCGGAGTGGGGCGCACTGTGTGAGATCAACTGTCTTGGAAATTTCATAGACTCCCGCAAAAAGCGGTTCACGGTTATGACTGGATTATTTCATATCAACTAAAGGCCTTTTAGTAAATCAGAATATAGAATCTGCTTTGTCAGGTAGCAACGTCTGTGAAAGTAGTTCCTTGGTATCTGCTGACTGAACTGCACAGTGATTATGTGAGGTGATAGTTACGGTAAAATAAATACATAAATAAAAACACTTTTGCAAATCTAAAATGACCAGAAGTAGTGGGAAATGAACTCGACAGGAATCTTTACTGATCCATGAATTTTGTGTAGTTCGGCATCAACCGGGATTGAGGGAGGTTGTGAAGAGACTACAACACTGCTAAAGGAAGGCACTGCAGACAGTAGTGTTACAGGGCACTTCAGAAAGTCCATGGCCAAACATCTGGAGTTCTGATTTATGGGAAGAAAAGAAAAAATTTGACTGCACGGATGGTAATCTGGGGTGTAGTGTTTGTAGACGTGTTTCCACTTTGTCAGTTTTAAAAAGTCAGGGCGTTTCTTTGTCTACAGACTATAAAAATTACAGTGTTGGGTACAATTGAAAAAACTCGAGAGCAACAGCTATGATCTTTGCGAAAACAGATAGCTAAACGCAAGAAATCAGAACAAGGCCACTGCACTGTTACAGCAGAATACAGAGGATCTTATTGGGGAATGTGTTGACAAAGCAAAAAGGCATGATCACGAAACTACCTTAAAATATTTTCTACCGCTTACTACCTTGCAAAACAAAATGGACCCTATTCTGATCACCAGGCCTTACTGGAACTACAAGAAATAAATGGTGTTAATGTGGGAAACAGTTGTCATTCCAGATACTCAAATTATCAACCACGTTTCTGATGAAATGGTCAAAAAATCACTACACCACTGCCTCTGAGTGAGTTCCTTCAAATGAACAACACAAATTATGATGTTGCTGTGATTGCTGTCAATCGGTGACCACATGGGTGAGACAGTGTGTCAGCTGGTTCTACTATTGACACCAGTGATACCAGATAAAAAGGTTTTTAGTTCTAATTTGTAAAGTTCTGTAGTGACAAGTGTCATCATGTCTTTATCTGTGAAGAGAAAGGTGGAAAGAGTGGCGCATGTTTTAAAAGGAATGGAGAATTTTGCATTTCTTTGTGGGCATGAATGGAAAAGCCAACATGCTTAATCTTAACAAAGTTGATAATTTGCTGAATTAGACCTTGTTAATTGTTTTCAGCACTTAACAGTTGCATATTTCAAGTTCGCTATAACATTTTATAAGTAACTTGAACTCTGCAACTGTTTAAGGGATTAACATAATTAAAAATGTCTAATTAAGCAAATTATCAGTTCAATTAAGGGTCTAGTTAAGTAACTGAGAGCGGGGTTGGGAACCACTGATTTAGAGGACAGATCTCTAACCCCAGTACTAGAGCAGCCATTTTGTAAAGAGCTTTGAAACAGACTTTAAAAAGTTATAAGTGTAAAAAGACAGGATGTTAACAACGAAAAGAAACCATTAAAAGTACATTATTTAAACATTTGTAGCAACACACAGGGACGTATAACGTTATATTTTGCAAGATACAACTGCATTTCTCCACAAAACATTTTTCTGTCTGTGTAATTGGTGTGTATTTCCTAACAATGTGCAAGGAAACTAATTTGTTGATACTGATAGGATCACAAGTGTTTGTCTTGAATCATGTACAGCCAGAAATCAAAACCAAAACAGACATTCAACAGATTCATTCAGTTGCCAATCACAGATAATACTGCAAACCTCTATACACTAATACAGTTTCTTCATTAACATACTTCAACTTCAGTTGCATAACTAAGTCAGTAGAATTTCATAAACTCATCAAATAAATAAAAGGCACTGTATGGTTTGTTCCTAAATACCCTTTTTTCCCCAAATAGTAGTGGAAGGGGTCAGAGACCTTTATCTTCCTATTACCACAACTTTGGCTGTTGTCATAGAGATACAAACACAAGTCTGTAATGTAGAATTGATCTATTTAGAAAACATCTTCACAAAAAAAAAATCAATGGCTTCAATAGTAGGTTTCAAGACTATTCTTAAAACATACTATTCATAATGCTTCCAAAGCTGTGTATCTATACATGAGTTTTAAATCACTTTGATCAGGACAGAAACAATGCTGTAAACTAAGCTGTCTGTGGCTAGTAAGGTCTTTCAACAAGTATTTTGCTTTTATTTGTCTTAAATGAGTCAGACCCTCTTCCAATATCTATGTATTACTGCAGTCTGAATTTTTTTGTATTAGAGACTTTGTATCTAATGAAATCACATTAAGATTTACAACATTCAAGCGATGTGAACTACAAACAAAATGACCAAAAAAGAAAAACGACCTAAAAGATTTCCTGCACGATAAGCCTTTGCAAGACATTCAAATACTTAAATGATACCTGACTAGCCTATCATCAACAAGACCAGGCACATTAAGAAACACCAACCTAATTATCTGAGAAGCACAGTAGACAGTATAGACGTATCTTTTGATTGCCATAACTATGTCTCGCATTTACCAATGAAACGAGCAGAACTTTCCAGAAACACACTTTGAGCATTAAACAATGTGCCTGTACTTTACGGTTTAATTATTCTTACTCAATTATATATTATTTAAAAAAATAAAAAATAATTCGCTGTAAGATACAAGCTGCTTCCCTCCATCCCCTCAAAGATTAGTGCGCCCACATAGCTATCTCGTCGCAAAGCTACTGTAGGGTGAAAATATTTTTCATACTCATTAGTATTAGTGCTGGACTCGCACCCCAGGTCATAGCAAAATGTTTGTACAGTAAAACCTGCCTTGGAGACCACCTCTGAAGAGAGACCACCTTTGCTTACTCCCATGAATGGTCACTCTTGGCAGGTTTTACTGTAGTTAGAAATCGGTCTTGCGTACATGCTAATAAACATGCCACTGTCAGCAAAGCATGTTACTCATGATGTGAAGATGCTAGCTTGTTAATGAAATGAAATACAGTGTTGAATCAGGTGTGGAGCCATACTTTACAGCCACTCATTGTAGGCCTTCCCTCCCTTCCTGAATACAAGCATTAGACCTAGAAGATGAAATCTACCACTTTCTTTAAACTAAGAAGACCACTAGTCTTTTTAATGAAGTTATAAAAGATGCCCATTAGTTATTTCAAAGAGGGTTCTATACCACCCCATGGGAAATTGCTTCCATATATATCTATTAAGACTGAGTTAAGGTTGGAAGGTCCAGAGGATAATTTAGTACATGCCATGTATTTCAAAGTGTTTTCTGATGGCCATCAGCTGCACCCAAAGTCTGTGGTTAGGAACCCAGGTGTCATCCTTGACTCTATTATTCAACATGTTCAATATTTTCCTAGCAATTTGTGATTTGTAGTCCGGAAAATACAATCTGTGCTGTGTCTGTGAATTTATGGCACAGTGCTCTGTGATTTTTCTTACAGGCAATATATAAAATCAAACTGTCCCACAGATCTCAGAGGTTAAAGATATTCTTGATTTACTTTATGGTATATTTGAAATAAGTACATACAATCAAATAAGTGGTCAGACATACTGTAAAATCTAAATTTACATATTCACAAAAGTTCAGCTTTTTTTTTGTGCTGCTGTCAAATGCTTTAAGCCAGCGTTTCTCTAACTGGAGGCCCCGACCCAATGGGGGCCGCAAGGCTATTGTAGGGGGGTCGCGAGATCACAAAAAAATATTGTGATAAACTTTAGATCCTTTGCATAACATTACAGCGCTTAAATAGTTTACCTTTAACAGTAGTTGATGAATTATGAACCCAGACTTCCTGTCGTTTTATTGGATAGCTAGTGAACTCTTGTAGAAGATCCACCCTTCTGTCGCATTTTACTGGTCAGCTAAAGTGATAACATGACTTCCTAAGCAACAGCCTTGTTGTCACGGAATGTAACGTAGCACGTTGTCGGGAATGTGTTCACCCTCTAAGGTTGACATGGGAATTCCTCTATTGTTGAAAACAGCCCGCTACCAGTCTATAGCGGGAAAAATAGGTAGCGAAAAAAATAAACACAGTACTGTAATTTATGAAATAAACATAACATTTTCTAAAATCAATGGATCGTTTTGTTGTACATGGCATGAAGAGGAGAGCTGAAGCCAACATAGATGGTGGAGAACAGGAGTCAGGAGTCCGACGTGGGGTAAAGTTAAAGAAAAAAAAAAAAAATGAAAATACTGCAGTTCTGATTTAGCATTTGGATTTACTTACATTGGCTCAGAAGACAATCCAAGGCCCCAGTGTGTTTTGTGCAGTGACGTTTTAGCCAATAACAGCCTAAAATCAAATAAACTCCAGCAACATTTACAAACACAACACCCCATGTATGTGGAGAAGTCTGTGGATTTTTTTGAAAGAAAATGTAATGAACTTGAGCAACAACAAACTGTTATACGTAAATCAGCAACCATGACAGCCAAAACTCTTGAGGCCTTTTATGCCATTTCACTTTTAATCGCCAGGGCAAAGAAGCCTCACCCCATCGCGGAATGTCTTATTCTTCCCAAAGCTAAAGAAATGTGTGAGATTATGATTGGCAAAGAAGCTGCCACTAGGATGAGCTCTACTCCACTATCTAATGATACAGTGAGTCGCCGTATTATATGTCCAATGACATACGAGAGCAAGTGGTAGAAAGGACTAAAAAAATCAAGTTCTTTTCCTTACAGATTGATGAATCCACCTATGTTTCAGGGGCAGCACAGGTACTGGTCTACGTTCAGTACATTTGGGAAAACACAGTAAAAGAAGACTTTCTATTCTGCAAGGTACTGCCGACCTATACTACAGGAGAGGAACTTTTTAAGCTCCTTGTCGCCTTTATAACGGGGGAACATATTAACTGGATCTGGACTGATGGTGCAAAAGCTATGTCAGGTACCAGGAGTGGGTTTGTCGGCAGACTTAAAAAAGTGGTGCCAGAAGCCCACTGGACATACTGCATGATCCACAGGGAGGCTTGGTAAGAACATGGATCCCTATCTTAAATCCATTTTGAGTCAAGCTGTAGCAGTCATTAATCTCATTAAAGCAAAGCTGCTGAATTCCTGACTTTTTACAAGTCTCTGTGAAGAAATGGGATCAGAGCATCTGCACTTATTACTGCATATAGAGGTCCGCTGGCTGTCACAGGGAAGGGTTCTAACCCATCTGTTTCAATTGAGAGATGAGGTGCTCCTGTTTCTGACTGAAGTATATTCTCCCCTGAAGAATCATTTAAGTGACATCAAATGGTTGGCACCACTCACATATCTACCAGATATTTTTGATCATCTAAATTCATTGAACAAGTCACTACAAGGAAAAAAAAAAAACACACATGCTTAAACTCAGTGACAAAATTAATGCCTTTACTAAAAAACTGGATCTTTGGAAGTCACAAGTGGACAACAAAAATTTTCTAATGTTTTCAACGATGAACGATTTCCTGGAAATCTCTTCCAATGATGCCTCAGTTGGGGATATCAAAGAACACGTAGCTGAACACCTCTCTACACTCTGAGCCCGACTTTTGAAATCTTTTGCTGATTGTGACCTAACAGCATTTAACTGGATAAGAATCAAATTTGAATACCAGTTATCTCCCAATTCAAATCTCACCTTGAAAGCTCAAGAGGAATTAATTGACATCTTGTGTGATTCCAGTCCTGGCCACTGACTGACTTCTGGGTTTCCCTTGAAGCAGACTATCCCCAAATCTTAACTGCCACAAGCTTCTCCCATTCACATCCACTTACTTAAGTGAATCTGGTTTCTCAGCTTTGACATATTTAAAGAATAAATACCAGGAAAAAAACGCAGTTCCCTAGAGCCGCGATTTAAAATGTTGTGCGCTTCAAAACAGCAGCACCATTCGCATTAAGTGTCCAGATTGATACTTGTTTGTATATATAGTTATGTATTAAGCCACAATCTTTGGACAATTTTATGATTATTACCACAAATTGGACAATTTTATGATTATTGCCACAATCACTGGAAAAGGCTATCAGCTCCCCAAACTGTATCCTGTTGTCTACGAAAAAGTAAGATGCATTTTTTTCCTCCAGAAAACGTGTTTCTTAAATGTCCACGTATTTCTTAATAAAAACTGTTGCTTTACAATTCAGCATCTTTGACTGCAGGGATAAAGATTACATACATAATTTAGTGCTCCTATGAGTACAGTATTTTGCTATCACTTTGTGTGTGTTTGGGGGGGGCGGGTAGTGTAATATATTTTTTTTGTCAGAAGGGGTCACAGTGCAATGAACTTTGAGAACCGCTGCTTTAAGCTATAAAAGCAAGCATGTTTAGCATTTGATAAGGAAAATGTCTGACTGAGAAAATGGGGAAACATATTTTTCAGTTGGTTTAATTGCTTCTTTTTCTGATCTATTTTATATGTGGTGTATGAGAAAGAAAAGAACACTGCACTCCTTAAACATACACCCATATTTGAAATGCAGGTTTTTGACAGGTATTAACTTATAAATTGTGAAAAAGAACAACCCCAAAAAATCCTATAAATGAAGCTTGTAGTCATTTTTTTCACAATAATCTGTTGTATTGAGCCTTATGCTTAAATAACAGAATCCTATTACATCATTTAACGCATCACATTTTTAATCATTTTATTTTTCCTCCTGAACATGGCAAGCACCAGTTGAATGTTTACATGTAACTAACTACATCTAAAGTTTGGTTTTGGATAAAATGAAAAAGGGACCAACATAATTGAAGTGTCTGCTGGAGTTTGTTATTATCACGATTAACAAAAAAGACAGGATGAAAATAAATGAATGAAACAACTTACCTTTAATGGTTACATCCACTACCTCAACCACACGATCTATTTGCTGTACCTGTAACACAAGAGACATATAACATTAAGTAGCTGCAAGCAGAATCCAATTTTTACCCCTTATTAGCAACATAACAGTGCGGAAACTCAACTCCATAGTTAATATTATCTTCTAAGCTTATGTTAGCCCGAAAAGGGTCAAGTCCAGTAGATTTCCAATAACCAATCTCATGTCCACAGTACAGGCACATCATTATCACGTTCAACGCCTTTCTTGAAAACAAGGTCAATTATTTGGCACAGCCTTCCATTGAAGAGCTAGTGACATTCTTCAGATTCACAGCTAATTTCTACTTTGTTCATCTACAAATATAGCTGGCTTGTACTGTTGGTCTAGCAAACATGTCATTCTTTTGAGGTTATGCACAGTTATATACAGTGTGTGAATAATATATATATAAAGTCTAAAAACAATATAAATTGAAATAGGGAATTTATGTACTTTTATTGAGAGCGGCTAACCTTCCAGACACAAGAAAACGGACATTGCTATAATCACATACAGTAATTAATCATCGGTCATTGCTATGGATGTCCAATGATTGATTATTGTATGTGATGTGTATTTCTTGGCCAGGTCTCCCTAAAAA
This sequence comes from Polyodon spathula, assembly GCF_017654505.1. Classification (NCBI taxonomy): domain Eukaryota; kingdom Metazoa; phylum Chordata; class Actinopteri; order Acipenseriformes; family Polyodontidae; genus Polyodon; species Polyodon spathula. The sequence continues at coordinate 69,473,834 of NC_054536.1, forward strand.
AAGAGATTTTAAAATTAAATTGTATTTTCTGGTAAAAAGAGAGATACCATTTGATTTCCTGAAGGTGGTAACAATGACACAGGAGACCACTATGGTAAAAATGGCCAGTAGTGTATGTTATGTATTTGGTGGCAAAGTTGTGACCGTGGGGGCTGGATTAGCAGTGTCATATAGTCTTTCACCTCAGGGTCACCACTGGTTCTGTTCCAGCCAAGGTTGATGATGAAGAAACTAATTTTTCTCTGTGCATTGTGTTCAGGTGCTGCAAGAGTTTTGATGACTTCAGCAAGTCTACAATGCCAACAATGTATCGGTTCACTGTACACAGGACAATAATTTTTTTTTAAAAAAGTAAGATTACTGCTTTCATTCTGAGTTTGTTGAAGAACCATTTTAACTACTTTCTACCACTACTTTTTGTTTTGTGTGTTAATAAATCCTGAGCACCATGCTGGCGTGTTTCACTGCACTTCTGTGTCTCTGTGCCTCCATTCGGCTCTCATCTGCCTGTCTGCCTGCTTCAGTGCGGGAACAACACGTAACAATGCCACATATGGTGTCAGTGTGGAATGCGTGGATGAGGGGACACAGCTTCTGAGTGGTGGATGGCTGAGATGGTGAGAGAAGACCGATGATATACTGGGGATGGGGGGGGACAAGAACCACAAGTGCTGCGGTTGCTGAGAACTCCTGGAAGTGGAGCTTGAGCGCCATGACGACGCTCAGCAGGCACAGGTAGTGCTGCTGAGGAGAAGAAAAAAAAGAAAGTCAGCGACGGAGAAAAGCGTCCTGCCGCAGGGTCGGAGAGGACGAGCTCCGGCCCTCAGAGCCTGAAAAGACAGGCCAACCACTGGAGGAGTGCTGCTGTCTTCGGTTCAGACGTTGCTGCCGGACCAGTCGTTCATGTTCTGTGACGTCATCACATCAGAGAGGGTGGAGCTTCGTGTCAGAAGGACTGGGAAGGAGGAGTGTCTAGCCCAAATGCCGAGTGGCAGGAGCCCGATTCATGGAGGAAGGAGCTGTCGCTGTACTCAAAGAGGGAGGAGTGAAAGGGTGTCGGTAAAGGGCAACAAGCGACGGCGTCCTTAGCAACCACAACGAACATTGCCAAAGACAATAATGGCACTGCTGGGGTACTGCGCTGCAATGTCCAGTAGGGTACAGACTAAAACCGTGTTGCATGGGCCCAGTATTTGTGTATGTGTGTGCATGTTTACTGTTATAGTAATGTTAATAATATGGATAATTGTGTGGACCTAACGTTGGAGCCTGGTGTCTGGTAGTACGGTATGAAGATTGCAGCTGGCTCCAGTGTTCCCTCCCACCCACCAGTGAAGGCTACTGCCCAGCCTGACCTACAAAAAAGGTTTTATTTTGTTATTTTTTAAAATAAATACGGTGCAAACGCCATTGCACCTTACATGCAGTATCTATTTCGGTTCCTGCTTCTGGCCTGATGTCACCACACGTGTCATCCTGTCACAAACACATTGCATCTTTTGAAGTAAGTGTAAAGTCATTTTACAAAACATGGAGATTTATACTGGATTATGACCCTGACTGATTCCATGAGCGTTCCGGAGCTCAAGCACCAATGGGGGAAAGCTCCCGCACAGTGCAAATAAATCACCTGTTCTGTCAATATATAGTGTGGGTGATTCACTAGCAGAACTGTTATTGCAGCGTTCAAAAATACCCATTTATACAAAGTCTCCCAGTTTCTTGAAAAGATCCGTTTCCCTTGTTTTTCTTTTGTATTTATTATGCTCTCATTAGTATCTATAGTAGATTCAGCGTCCGTCAGTTCTGTCAGATTCTACTGTACTTGCTGAGGCAGTTTTCTCCCACTGCTAATTAAAAATAAAAATAAATAAATAAATAAATAAAAAAAAGCTAACAATTTCATCCCTTATCTAGAATGAAACGTATTGTCTTTAAATTGTGACTTTAGTGAAGACTGCATGTGTACGTGAGAACATTAATTATTGTAGATAGTAATTCATAGCCAGTCAGCATTTTTGTAAATAGCAAAACATGATATGTACAATAAAATAAACATTTTATTGGTGTCATCTGTGTCAATTTCAAGTAGAGCTTTATGGTCGGCAAGGTGACCCAGCTGTGTGGCAAAGTGGTAATTAGTAGCAGGTGTGTAGCAGGTGCAGTGCTGGTGCAGTAATCCAAAGAACAAACAGACAACAAAGTATGGGTGAAATGGTTTGTTTAATGTTATTAATCCAATGGTCTGATAATAATAATAATAATAATAATAATAATAATAATAATAATAATAATAATAATAATAATAATGTAGCAATACACAACAACGTGTGAGTGTTCTCAGTGCTTGAGGTGAAGTATACACTCCACTGTCATGTTACATTTCTAATACATGCTATATATATATATATATATATATATATATATATATATATATATATATATATATATATATATATATATCTGACACTTTTCTGGTGATAACAATGTTAACCGTGACTGTAGAGCAGTGTTGATCCGGTTTTGTGCTGGCCCATGGCGACTCCACATTCGTGTTTAACCGTCTGGTGATTTTACATACAAGACAATTACTAACAACATGAAAAACAAATAAACACTCACAAAATACTTTTACAATGCTCGGTACATAAAGGAAAAGATTTATGATTCTCAAGCCCCTTTATGCTATCACGCATGACCCCTTAGTAAGCGATTGCAGCTGCCTCTGTTGCCTGCAGCTGCTACCTCGTTTACCTTCCGGGTCAATACGTCTCAAAAGTCTCGCCGCCTTCCAGGCTAACCGACTTCCCAACCCAGGAAATGAACTGTCAGGCCAGCCAGTCCAAAGACATCTCCTCTCACTACTTAGCGCCCTCGACCAGAACTCATATTTCTGTCACATGCTGAGAGAATTTTTTTCCTGTCATCCTGTCTGGTGCTGTCGGTGTCAGTTTCTCAACACACAGTACAGTAGTCACTCAGTAACGAGGTGCAAACAGGTTATTGATCAATCTGTATGAGTGTTTACGAAGGTGCTTTGTTAAAAAAAAAAAAAAAAAAAAAAAAGGAAATCTAAATGTATAACAGTGTTTATTTTTTAACAAAATATAATCTAAGGCTATTTTTAGGGACCCCAACTGTTGTTGTTGACTCCAACTTAGGCACTTCACATAAGGACTAGTACGTTTACATCAGGACTAGAAAATTTCAACAGATACTAGTCCTTTGGACTAGTAGCACAATACTGTTAGTTTCTAACCCTGATGCAGTAGGCTTTGGTTCTAAACAAGCTGTACACAAGTGGCTCTCTAATCCTGTTAAAATTAAAAAGTAGCCTAAAACTAGCCTTCCTGACCTTTGATGCATACTTTAAAAACGGATATCTCATTTTAAATCTAATCTAATGCAATACCAATTGAGAAGCACATCCTCAGCAAAGTGGCCACTCCACCATGAATCAATATTCCCAAAAACGCAAATGTATACTTGTGGACCTCACACTTCTAAGACCCCCTAGGTGTTAAATGGATATGAAAGCCTTTACCCAGTTTAGCATGTTGTACAAGTGTCCTAAAACAAAATCTGTTTTTCCTTTTTTTAATGGGACCACAATCACGGAACACCAAAAACAGTGGGTTGTTAATTTGACCTGGCCTCAGCTTCTATTACAACCCATGGTGTTACTTTTTAAAAGACACTGCAAAATAAACAAAATACCTTAAGCCTTGGCTAAATTGTCATTACGATACCTGTTAGTATGCCAGACAGTGCAAAAACAGTTTGTTTTTGTCTTGAAAATCTATTACGTAGTGTACATATTCAAAACAGGCTGAATGTGGCTTATTGTGCTCATTTTGATGATGTCAAAATTAATTTGTCACTCAAGAAACCACTATGAAATAGCAGCTTGCAGGGTAATTTCAGAAATTATTTGCATAATTGTGTTTATTAGCAGACAGAGAAGTAGTAGTGAAGCTTGTGGTAAAAATCACTCTTCCCTATAAAAGAAAGAGCTAGTTGGTTCAGGGGATTAGTGTACCAGTCTATCACCTCATGAGGCCTTTGTTTGAACCTAGGTTTGTACAACATAAATTAAATGGGTTTAATTTATCCTTCAGAAGTCCACATAAAACCAAACAATTGCAAAAGAACCGTCCAAGAGATGGGGGAATTGCATACAGAACAAAATCATGTTTGACTCCGTTATAATGTAGCCTATATTTTTAATTCAAACTAATTGTCTTGTGTTTGACAGCATCATTAAAAAGGACAAGAAGGCTGCTGTAGGTCAGAAATTAGTGCTCTAGCCCAGGGGTAGGCAACCCTGGTCCTAGAGTGCCACAGTCCTGCAGGTTCTGTAGGTATCTCTTAATCATCAATTGCTAAATACCTGGAAGACATGGTAATTCTGACCAATTAAGCTAATCATTAAATCTATTAGCGGTTGGGTAAAATAAAAAAACAGAAATGTCTGTGGCACTCCAGGACCAGGGTTGCCTACCCCTGCTCTAGACTATAGTCTACAACTCTTACGTTATCTGGCAGGTATAGGTAAATCCTTCTTGGTTAAAAATAAAACAAATCACTACAGGAGACTCTATTTTGCCATTCATTCGCAAAATTCCTGCTGGAGATGACAAAGCCCAGTATGAGACCACTGAGACTCAGCAGGAAAATAAAACCCATCAGCCCATGCTGCTGAGGGTTGTGGAACACTGTATTAACTCAATATTAACTTCACTCCAAGCACATGTTAAATGAAATTGTGGGTGTAAACTTTAGTTTCTTTCAAAGCTTCTTTGTCTGCATGTAAATGTCATCCTGTATTGCATGAATAATGTTCTGCGTTTCCGGTGTCACGAAAAATAAGTCATCATCATCATCATCATCATCATCATCATCATCATCATCATCATCATAATACAAATAAACCCTGGGTACTGAATTGAAGTTGTTCATGTTACAAATATTAAAGTGAAATACATAAAAATACATAAATGCATTATGTTGTTTATGGGAAGAATAAATAATTAGTAAGCACTTATTGTGCAATTTATTTTTACATGCTATTGTCAGGGGCACAATTTTATCGTGAGCACGAAAAATTACGACAAAATGTGAAATTTACTTTTTTGGGGAGAGCATTGAGAAAAATCAATATAATCTAATAATGAAAGTTTATTTCTGGGTGCATTTCATTTTTACTGTGCTTCCTACCGCTATGCTCTGGTTAAATGGAAGTTAAACACAAAAAAACAAACAAAAAAAAAACGGCTTTTTATTATTGCAGCTCTGAAAAAGATTTTTCTTCTGGGGAGTTTCATTCATCAGATGATATTTTTTTTGTATGTAGTTCCAGTTAAAAACAATACGTTGAACATTGTTCTTTTTTTTAACAATCGAGTTTTCTTTCAGCAGCTCATTAAAACAATCAGTTAGTAAAGTACAGCACGTATTGATTTAAATTATAATGCTGCACTCAATAGTTATGTTTGCATTTTCATATGCATTTATGGCTGTGTTATTTTGATGGTATCAGTGTACAGAGTTAATCATGCTGCCTTGTTTATTTTTTGCTCTGTCCTACTCATACGCTCTGTACTAAATGTCCATAAACTATAAGCTATAGATTATCTGATTGTGACTACATACTGTGAAGTTACCAAATGTTAAGCATAAAATGTCCAACATTTTACACACATTTTTAAACTAAAGGTACACTCTGTTGTTTTCACGCAGGTACACTTTTCCTAATACAAGTGTGGTGTGTTTTGTTTTAGTCTGTTTGTTGCAATCAACCTACTGTAAATAACATCAAATATCTTGTGATTCTTCACAGCCACCTGTCCGGTGATACCGGTTTGTTCCGAATTTATGATAGCGAATAACAAATATATATATATATATATATATATATATATATATATATATATATATATATATATATATTTTTTTTTTTTTTTTTTTAACTGGACGTTGGTTTTTACTGATTTATACCCATAAATTGTCTATTATTCAATATTTTTCTGGTTTTTTTTTTTAGGAAATACACAGTATTTTGATTCAAATGCTGTTTTATTTTGACTCCGACATTGTAGTAAGCAGCCCTACTGTACACTGTATCCTAGGATACAGCAGTCGTTTAGACATCAAAGGATCAAATAATGTTTAAACGTAGTTTTCTGTCCCTTCACAAATACATTATCATTATCTGATTATCTGTTTCTAGTGGCAATTGCTGGGTGTAGTAACTACTAGCTTGATCAAAAACTAAATTGAAATACTTGCACAAAAACATCATATTTTTAGTGGATGAGGAAATGGGGAGGAAACATAAATCAGTTTATGAATATTGAAAAGAAAATAAATGTTTTAAAGTATACATAAAGTAAAAATAGCATAAGTGGGTTAAATGAAGCACAGGATGCGTAGCATTGCAAATACTGCTGCATTGGGGTGCATGTTAGCACTGACAATAAAAACATACTGAAAAATAAGCGACACATTAACTAAAATCAAAAAGTGAACTGAGAGACAAGCAATCCATTTATGCAGCTTTTACACATGCTTTAATAAAAAGAGAGCGCAGAATGACTGTGTTAATGAGTTTGTCAGAGCGTTGTGCTTTGCTGGACAGCCACTGTTTATTACAGAGAGGTATGTACTGGTGACCATGCGACAGTATGGTCCTTCAGCTTCTGCCTAACGCAGACAATCTTAATCATAAATATCTGACAGAAAATGGTGATGCTTTAGTTGGTAAACTTATGGAACGCATTGATGGAAATGTCCAGTGTGATTTTTGACGCATCTCCCAATGGCTTGCACCGTCCTGTTCTGTCTATTTTCTTTTCTTTTTATGATTTCAAGGTGAATAAACCTGGCTTGTTTTGTGCTGATGTCATGATCATACCTTCTGTAGATTCTATTTCCGTCAGCACAGCGATTGCCCAAACGTTCACAAAGTACCAGCTAACTTGGGAAAATGTGACTTCGATTTGCACAGATTCTGTTTCATTCAGGGACGTTAAACTTAATCAGAAACTAGAACTGCAAAGCATATTCCACATGTAGAGTGTAAAGTGTGTACAATACTGAGATTTGTTTTCCCCATTTTTTTTTTTTTTTTAACAATTTTAATCCTATTTTAATATCTGTAAAATAAACTCGAAAAATTCCAGACTTTTTTTTTTTTTTTTTTAACAATTTTAATCCTATTTTAATATCTGTAAAATAAACTCTGAAAAACTCCAGACTTTTTTTTTTTTTTTTTTTTAACCAAAAATGCGGAACACTATACATGAAGTACTGTACATCAACAATTACCAAGCTCAAAAGATAATTTTAACAATGAACACCACTAGCGGAATTCATTCAGAACTAAATCAAAATTACGTTTGCCGGGGGTCCTGCTCATGACAAAGGAGTGTGGTCTGGAAGATACTGACAACATGCCCCACATGTCATCCAGTTCCTATCCAGTTTTAAACAACTTTAGCATAACTGAGGCAGAAGTGTTAAAGGGACTAGGAGCTCTTAAAATAAACAAATCCCCTGGGCCGGATGAGATCCTCCCAGTAGTACTCAAAGAAATGAAAGAAGTAATTTACAAACCGCTAACCAAGATCATGCAGCAGTCTCTTGACACAGGGGTGGTACCGACAGACTGGAAAATTGCAAACGTAATACCGATCCACAAAAAGGGAAACAAAACTGAACCAGGTAACTACAGACCAGTAAGCCTGACTTCTATTATATGCAAACTTATGGAAACTATAATAAGAGCCAAAATGGAAAATTACCTATATGGTAACAGGGTACTGGGAGACAGTCAACATGGTTTTAGGAAAGGGAGATCGTGCCTAACTAACTTGCTTGATTTTTTTGAGGATGCAACATCGATAATGGATAATTGCAAAGCATATGACATGGTTTATTTAGATTTCCAGAAAGCTTTTGACAAAGTCCCGCACAAAAGATTAATTCTCAAACTGAACGCAGTTGGGATTCAAGGAAACGCATGTACATGGATTAGGGAGTGGTTAACATGTAGAAAACAGAAAGTACTGATTAGAGGAAAAACCTCAGAATGGAGTGTGGTAACCAGCGGTGTACCACAGGGATCAGTATTAGGTCCTCTGCTATTCCTAATCTACATTAATGATTTAGATTCTGGTATAGTAAGCAAACTTGTTAAATTTGCAGACGACACAAAAGTAGGAGGAGTGGCAAACACTGTTGCAGCAGCAAAGGTCATTCAAAATGATCTAGACAAGATTCAGAACTGGGCAGACACATGGCAAATGACATTTAATAGAGAAAAGTGTAAGGTACTGCACGCAGGAAATAAAAATGTACATTATAAATATCATATGGGAGATATTGAAATTGGAGAAGGAATCTATGAAAAAGACCTAGGAGTTTTTGTTGACTCAGAAATGTCTTCATCTAGGCAATGTGGGGAAGCTGTAAAAAAGGCTAACAAGATGCTCGGATACATTGTGAAAAGTGTTGAATTTAAATCAAGGGAAGTAATGTTAAAACTGTACAATGCACTTGTAAGACCTCATCTTGAATATTGTGTGCAGTCACCTCGCTATAAAAAAGATATTGCTGCTCTAGAAAGAGTGCAAAGAAGAGCGACCAGAATTATTCCGGGCTTAAAAGGCATGTCATATGCAGACAGGCTAAAAGAATTGAATCTGTTCAGTCTTGAACAAAGAAGACTACGTGGCGACCTAATTCAAGCATTCAAAATTCTAAAAGGTATTGACAGTGTCGACCCAAGGGACTTTTTCAGCCTGAAAAAAGAAACAAGGACCAGGGGTCACAAATGGAGTTTAGAAAAAGGGGCATTCAGAACAGAAAATAGGAGACACTTTTTTACACAGAGAATTGTGAGGGTCTGGAATCAACTCCCCAGTAATGTTGTTGAAGCTGACACCCTGGGATCCTTCAAGAAGCTGCTTGATGAGATTTTGGGATCAATAAGCTACTAACAACCAAACGAGCAAGATGGGCCGAATGGCCTCCTCTCGTTTGTAAACTTTCCTATGTTCTTATGTTCTTATGTCTGTATCATCTTGACAATTGGTGGAAGATCAATCCATGGGTTTCATTATTTTATTTCCTTTTCTGTCATCCTCCAGTGTAAGTACCTGTATCTGACTACATGTATATGTGCACAGACAGATATTTGTCACTTCTCTGGATGGCAATCTACATTGCTTGAAATGAGCTGCTATTTTCAGAAGCCACTGACAGTGCAGCAAAACCAGCATGAAACAACTGCCATTTGCAATTGGCAATGTTCCTAAAACTAACCTGCTGGGTTGCAAGATGAGCATCTTGTGCTTTGTGGTTTCCATCACTCCTATAATCCTCAGATCTTGAATCAATACTTCATATAAAAAAGAAGAAGCTGCACCTAACCATATACACAGCACTTCTAGTTGGCTTAATTTAAAAGTCAACCAAAGTTGCCTGCTGGGAAGCAGCTTTCCTTTTGTCAGTTCTAGCTATTCATCCCAAGCTTGATCAACTCAGCCAACTGGGGATTTAGATATTTTGTTATATTGAGTATAAGCAGTTGGTACTGTAGCACTGAACAATTTCAAGTGCTGATATTGACTGACCACAAAATAAAAAAGCTGAGTGGAAAAACACTGATGCTTGTTCAGTTAATATTACAACATGAGCGAATCCAGGATGTTGACAGGACAGGTTGAATCAATTTGTTATGGTCTACAGAAAAGCTGTATCATGAAGAAATAGGCCCAAATAGCTTTTCCTGTGAAAAGAAAACATTGCAGTATCCCAAGGCAGATGCCAAAATATCTTTGATGTTTTATTATTCAGATTTACAGTTGTTCTGGTGTGAGTCACGTTCTTGAATCTGTTGTTGATTTTTGGCCAATCCCCACACAAGCATGATTTGCAGTTATTTGGTCAGTGATGATACATTTTCACCTTTAGGCAACAAGATATTAATCTAATCTCAGAAGTAATACAGGAGAAGCAACGTTTAAAGCATCACATCGTCAGAATAAAACAAAAATTATTATTACCAAGGTAACAGAATTACAAATCAATCGCTGAGACAAAGAACCACATACTGTATGTGTAATGTTAACAGAGATTGTGTTAATCTTGTTCTAGTACAGTTCCTTTTTGATTTTACACCACATAATGGATGTCTGTCGCTACTACTTGGAATGCAAGTCGGCTATGATTGATTTGGTTTTTTATCAACTCTTTCAGCTGTTTTTGACGTCCGATGAAAGTTTAAAACCAAAAAACCAAACTGAATTTTTGCACCCAAGAAAACGGGACATACCATTATCACACACACTTTTTTTTTCTTTTTAATAAGCTCAATACAGTGTCATTTCATCACTCATACCAATGTATTACACAATTATACAGAGTAAAAAGAATAATATTATGTATTGAGACAATAAACTTTATTTATTATTTTACTGGTATTGCCAGAGTTGCTGCAGTCAGTGGCAAATTACATACAAATCATGTATAAGCAGAACTGTAGCTCATGGTTTTCGAAACTGAAATTACTTAACATGGTTTGTTTCAAAGTGACATGTGTGACACCATTTTAAAACTGTAAGGTGCTGATGAGGAAACACTTCTAATGATGTCACCTAGATTATGTTAGTATTAAACTAAAGCTAATGTGGTTTGGGTGGTATCATTCAGTTTGGAATTGTATGCAAAAATAAATGACTCCTATAATGGAACTTGGGACATTGGGGCCAATTCACAAAGCTTTTACTCAAATTATTTAATATATATATATATATATATATATATATATATATATATATATATATATATATATATATATATATAATATATGTATGTGTGTGTGTTTTATTATTTGAATGTATGTTATTTAAGAGGGGTATTTGATCATCTAATGTTTTACTATTTCTCAGTTGTTTTGTATATTAATTACTTGTTATCTGTAAAGTGCTTTGAGGCAAAATGTTTGAGAGCCCTTCTGAGACACCAATGGTGCTACTTCACCAGGATGATAAAGAAAAAAAGTAGCCTATAATGTATACAAAGAGATTCTAAACAACAACAAGAATTGCAATAGTTAATATAACTGATGCTCTACACCCATACTAAGATGCTCTCTGGGGGAAATAATTTTAATTTAGTTTTACAGTTTTACCACTTTACTGTAAATACTAATTGTGTTGAGATCAGTGACTCTTATTTGCAAGTGCTTCCATAATTTGTAATGCACAAATCTCAACTTAGAGTAAACAACCATGAGACACAATGATAATTCTCACTGCAACAGAACCTCCACTAGAGAATGTTCACTTAACCACCACCACTGATCCTCTTCTCCACCACCACTGATTCTCTCAATCACCACCACTGATTCTCTTAATCACCACCACTGATTCTCTTATCCACCACCAATGATTTTCTTATCCACTACCACTGATTCTCTCAATCACCACCACTGATTCTCTTAATCACCACCACTGATTCTCTTAATCACCACCACTGATTCTCTCAGTCATCACCACTGATTCTCTCAATCACCACCACTGATTCTCTTAACCACCACCACTGATTCTCTTAATCACCACCACTGATTCTCTTATCCACCACCACTGATTCTCTTAACCGCCACTCACCCTGCATCTTTACAATTAAAAAAAAACAAAAAAACAGTCTTTTCAATGAAGCACCACATGTTGCTTACTTCTTGCTGGAAGCAGAACTCTGGAACTTGGACAATGTGTTTTTTGTTTTGTTTTTGATTTCTTCATTACATTTATCAGTCCACTGATAGAACGATGCATAGGCTATTTTATAAAACACAGCTACACAAAATGCAACTATAGTAGATTCCCATGTGCCAACCCTATCTCTCTTATTGCCCGAAGGTGGGTTGCAGTGAATATAGTATGGATTGTGTTTCATTGTACAGCACTGCATACATTTGACCATTAAAGATACAATTGAAATCCTGATGATTGCTCTGGCTGGTGATCAATGCTAACAGGCGTCAGAAACATTACGAAGCAACTATGGTGCATCTAGTCATTGTTACCACATAAGTGTAATCAGAGGAGGTCTAGATTGGGAGCCAGTAATAATCGGTCTTGCAAGGAAGTTTCAAACTATTATCAGTTTTAACTCTTATTTTTCCAAATCTTTTATAAATTTTGGTCCACGAAACACATTTTGATAATTACCTTTCTCAATGTCTCAAATTACACCATGTAACACCATGTAACAATTTTTTTTTTTTTTTTTGTTCCTGGGTAGTAAGTGTTATTTCCTAATTGCTTATGCCTCAAAAGTATAGAAAATGGCTATTATTCCCCACAAACTTTGCTTTTGTGACCAGGACAGTGATATTTCAAAATATCACTATTTCCAATGGGAAAATGGGCAAATGTGTGTCTTTTCGTTCACATAAAGTCAGAAAAAAACAACATATGAATCCAAATTAACATGTATTTATACTAAAGTAATACAAAAATGACTACAAAAGATTTAGAAGTGAGTAGTTTTTCGAGATTTACGATTATACTGTATTTACAGTATAATCGTAAATCTCGAAAAACTACTCACTTCTAAATCTTTTGTAGACTACTCACTTCTAAATCTTTTGTAGTCATTTTTGTATTACTTTAGTATAAATACATGTTAATTTGGATTCATATGTTGTATTTTTCTAACTTTATGTAAACGAAAAGACACACATTTGCCCGTTCTCCCATTGGAAATAGTGATATTTTAAAATATCACTGCCCTGGTCACAAAAGCAAAGTTTGCGGGGAATAATAGCCATTTTCTATACTTTTGAGGCATAAGCAATTAGGAAATAACACTTACTACCCAGGAACAAAAATTGTGTTACATAGTGTTATTCAAAACCCAAGTAAAGCTTTTTTATTTTTATCCAAGGACAGCAAGAAATATGTTCCTGTACTACACCTTTTTAATTACCTGGTATGGGTTTAGTGGATTTGAATTGTGATATGAACAAACAATAGAAGTAGTAAAATCAATATTTTGAACAGAATCAATTTTGTAGCACAAATAAACTTTTACTTTGCTTTACGTTTTATTGCTTTAAGGAGGGAAAGTATTTGCAAAAAAAGTATTTTAAGTTCATTGTATGCTGCCTAATTCTTACATTTCAGCAAAAAAAAAAAATTGTGCAAAGCAAATTTTAATGTTAAAAACATCAAATATACTCAGTTTTCATTAAAGATTAATAAAAAGAATAAAATATTAATGCTGTAACAAATACTTGAATGAAATATTCCTGTTTGATATGTATTTGGCAAAAAGGATTATGTTCTTATTTGCCAAAGTGTATTTGAAAGAATATTTAGAACATGGACTGACCCAGACCTTTTTTGGATTATGATGAAAAAAAAAAAGATTGTTTTTGATTTATTTTTATTGTATGTATTTGCTTATTTATTTTTAAATAAAGGGTACTTATTTTATCTTTTTTGTAAGAAACTATATCTGAGCAATAAGTAAGCAATAAGGCATGGCAGGGTGTGGTATATACTCTATTATCCAAATGCCCCAGGTGCTTTATAAGTTACGAGGCAAAGCCGAGTGGCTTTAACTGCCCGGGGCATGTGGATATTAGAGTATATCCCACACCCTGAAGTGCCTTATTGCACTTATAGAATGGATCAACCAAAATTAAAAAAAAAAAAAAATGTTTAAAAACATGTTTTAATTCACAAAAAAAGTAATTTTTATTAAATATCATTCCACTTCTGCCTGAACTTCAGTGCCTTAAAACATAAAAAAAAAAATAAAACCAGAAATGCATTCATTAAAAAATAATTTCAGATGTTGAATTGAACATTGCCATTCAAAGTGCAGTTTTGATTCCTTACACTTCTTGTAATTCTTGGTTTATTCATTACATTTTAAAGTAAAATATTACTGACCATTTTCATCGTAAGAACATAAGAACATAAGAAAGTTTACAAACGAGAGAAGGCCATTCGGCCCATCTTGCTCGTTCGGTTGTTAGTAGCTTATTGATCCCAGAATCTCATCAAGCAGCTTCTTGAAGGATCCCAGGGTGTCAGCTTCAACAACATTACTGGGGAGTTGATTCCAGACCCTCACGATTCTCTGTGTAAAAAAGTGCTTCCTATTTTCTGTTCTGAATACCCCTTTGTCTAATCTCCATTTGTGACCCCTGGTCCTTGTTTCTTTTTACAGGACAAAAAAGTCCCTTAGGTCAACATTGTCAATACCTTTTAGAATTTTGAATGCTTGAATTAGGTCGCCACGTAGTCTTCTTTGTTCAAGACTGAACAGATTCAATTATTTTAGCCTGGCTGCCTATGACATGCCTTTTAAACCCAGAATAATTCTGGTCGCTCTTCTTTGCACTCTTTCTAGAGCAGCAATATCTTTTTTATAGCAAGGTGACCAGAACTGAACACAATATTCAAGATGAGGTCTTACTAATGCATTGTACAGTTTTAACATTACTTCCCTTGATTTAAATTCAACACTTTTCACAATGTATCCGACATCTTGTTGGACTTTTTTATAGCTTCTCTACACTGTCTAGATGAAGACATTTCTGAGTCAACAAAAACTCCTAGGTCTTTTCCATAGATTCCTTCTCCAATTTCAGTATCTCCCATATGATATTTATAATGCACATTTTTATTTCCTGCGTGCAATACCTTACACTTTTCTCTATTAAATGTAATTTTCCATGTGTCTGCCCAGTTTTGAATCTTGTCTAGATCATTTTGAATGACCTTTGCTGCTGCAACAGTGTTTGCCACTCCTCCTACTTTTGTGTCGTCTGCAAATTTAACAAGTTTGCTTACTATACCAGAATCTAAATCATTAATGTAGATTAGGAATAGCAGAGGACCTAATACTGATCCCTGTGGTACACCGCTGGTTACCACACTCCATTCTGAGGTTTTTCCTCTAATCAGTACTTTCTGTTTTCTACATGTTAACCACTCCCTAATCCATGTACATGTGTTTCCTTGAATCCCTACTGCGTTCAGTTTAAGAATTAATCTTTTATGCGGGACTTTGTCAAAAGCTTTCTGGAAATCTAAATAAACCATGTCATATGCTTTGCAATTATCCATTATCGATGTTGCATCCTCAAAAAAATCAAGCAGGTTAGTTAGACACGACCTCCCTTTCCTAAAAGCATGTTAACTGTCTTCCAGGACACTGTTACCATATAGGTAATTTTCCATTTTGGATCTTATTATAGTTTCCATAAGTTTGCATATAATAGAAGTCAGGCTTACTGGTCTGTAGTTACCTGGTTCACAAATAAGACTGCTTTTATTTTAAATGATGCAGAACCTTCCTCACAAGACCTGCAATAGTATCAGGTGAGTGTGCGTTTTTTTTTTTTTCTTTTTGATAATCTTTTGCTATCCGGGGTAGTAACAGGAGGTATCCATAACAGATTTGTGCTACAGCTTCACAGTGGCAAGAAAGACGTTATTTGCATGGAATACCCGGTTACTTATCAAACTGACTGCAATTTACAGTTTGGTAACGTGGAGAACTTACTGGGCCAGTGTTAAGAAACAATTTAAAACAATGCAGGGCACAGCAGAAGACATGACACCCTCGTACCTGGACACATTTAAAAGGTATGGCAGGAACTGTCGAGATGAATTTATAAATGTGCAGCATCAGATCACACAGCTGCGCAGGGGGTGGGTCCAGTGGCAGCAGGCAGGGAGAACAAAGAACGGACAGCGGGAGCAACGGCAACAAAACATCTTTTAACCCCAAAGTCTCTTTCAAGAGAGACCCAAATATTTTGTAAAAAGCTGAAAGTTTAGGAGATATTTTTTAAACTATTTATTTTCAAAATGGGATAGGTAAATGTCGTAGCTCAGGGAGAAGGCACAGAGCGATCAGAATGGCGAGTTTTGAATTTATTTATGTTTACTTTTTTTCACTACTTTAATCATTGGTGTCGGATTCAGATTCATTCAATATCTCATGTACACTTCGGTTTCCCAAAAGTTCAACATTTATGTAAATCTCGTCAATCATGTTTATTGCAATAAATTCCAATATGTCTGCCGTTTTTCTTTTTAAATTCTAGTGGTATGGATATCTGCCAGTGGTTTGCCCATTTTTGAAAAAATAAGTGCTGAGCTATTTTGACCAATCAGGATAGACTACTTAAAATACTCATTTTATAACTAGATAAATATTCTGTTTTGGAAGCCACATGTTTATTATTAATGGATCACAGTTATCACTGACATACAGTGGCTCTCAAAAGTACTCACCCCCCCCTGGGACTTTTCCACATTTTAATTCTGTTACAACATGGAATCAAAATGGATTTAATTAGGAGTTTTTGCCACTGATCAACACAAAAAATGTCCATAATGTCCAAATGAAAAATAAAATTTACAAATTGTTCTAAATTAATTACAAATAGAAAATAGAAAATAACTGATGTACTTGCCACTCGAGATTTTCAAGGAGCCACCTCCCTCTAAATAGGGTGAATAACAGTCGTTATAAGTTTCAGGTGGTCATTAACGCACACATATTACAAATCATTGGTTTTATTGAGAATTCCTTGGGGCTTTGGACTTAATTGAAACAGGAGTTGCTGTCTTCATTTCTCCTTTGATGGAATTTCTCACTGGAGGAGATAGATGTTTGTATTCGCTACAAATGACAAAAATACCTTGCACTTATTTACCATCTCACCAGAATTTGCATGACAGTTTAAAAAAAAGGCAAACAAAAAAGAGCTCTGTGTGATATGTGAGATGAATATATATTAAAAGAAAAACAAAACAAAACAGACTCAACATGGCAGCTCTTGAGCCTCTACTTAAAAGTTTTAGACAGCAAAAAATAAACAAACCAGATCATGTGAGCAAACACACATAGTGATCTCTATGGAAAGCCATCTGGCACAAAAATATATTGTGGTGCTTTAGAGCGAGTCAGAATCTCATGGGACAAAAAAAAAGTAAGTACGTCATTCTATAATGCCTCACTTAAACAGTGCCCATCTTCCTGAATATGATGTGTAGTGATTTTTATATAGATTATATATATTACATATTTTATGTTGCAAATTTTTTTTATCAGGAATGTAACAATCAAGAACCAAAACGATGGTTTGAAGTAAAATTTCAGTTTTCTTTTGCTTGTTCGGCTACAAAAAGGCACAAGTAAACCTCATGTTATTACTTTATGAAAACGTGTCTACGGCCACTTTCCCACAGAAGCACTATGCTGCAGGGTCACACAATAGAAAAGTTATTATTATTATTATTATTATTATTATTATTATTATTCCACAGCGTTCATGCTGCCGCCGGTCTTCACAATCAGTAAATGTAGGCTCTTACTATAAATTATAGATCGGTTCATGTTTGCTCGTATATTAGTCGACCACCCCAACTTCAGTATTGTGTTTTGGGTTTAAATTTTTCAACTTATACTCGAGCAAATACGATATATAAAATGGGGATTAATTTTATTCTTAATACAAGGGCTGTAAAAAGTGACTGACGTGTATCTGGGTAACGTATATCTTGTGTGTGTGTGTGTATATATATATATATATATATATATATATATATATATATATATATATATATATATATATATATATATATATATATACACACACACACACACACACACACACACACACACAGTGCCTATAGAAAGTCTACACTCCCTTGAACTTGTTTAACATTTTGTTGTGTCAGTGTTTCATGCATTTAAATGAAGACATTTTTCCACTTATCTAGACATCATACTCCACACTGTTAAGGGGAAAAAAGTTTGAATTAATACTCTTTGGAAGCACCTTTGACAGCAAGTACGGCTATGAGTCTGTTGGGATAGGTCTCTACCAACTTTGCACACCTACATTTGGCAATATTTGACCATTCTTCATTACAAAACTGTGCTAGCTCTGTCAAGTTCCATGGGGAGCGTTGATGGACAGCAATCTTCAAGTCATGCCACAAATTTTCCATTGGATTTAGGTCGGGGCTCTGACTGGGCCACTCAAGGACATGCACCTTTTTGTTCCTTAGCCACTCCAGTGTAGCATTGGCTGTGTGTTTTTCGTTGTTATCATGCTGAAAGGTGAACTTCCATCCCAGTTTCAACTGTCTTGCAGAGGGTAGCAGGTTTTCCTCAAGGACTTCTCTGTACTTTGCTCCATTAATTTACCCTTCTATCCTGACAAGTGCCCCAGTCCCTGCTGATGAGAAACATCCCCATAACATGAAGTTGCCACCACCATGCAATGTTCTTTGGATGATGCGCTGTGTTGGGTTTGCGCCAAACATAACGCTTTGCATTTAGGCCAAAAAGTTCCATTTTAGTTTTGTCAGACCACAAAACTTTTTGCCACATGGCTACAGAATCTCCTAAGTGTTTTTTTGCATACTTCAAACAGGATTCAAGGTGGGCATTCTTGAGTAATGGCTTTGTTCTTGTCACCCTACCATACAGGCCAGATTTGTGGAGTGCTTGGGATATTGTTGTCACATGCACACTTTGACCAGTCTTGGCCATAAATGCCTGTAGCTCTTGAAAAGTTGCCATTGGCCTATTGATAGCCTGATCAGTCTCCTTCTTGCTCAGTCATTGGAGGGATGGTCTGATCTAGGCAGGGTCTTGGTAGTGCCATACACCTTCCACGTCTTAATAATCGTCTTGACCGTGCTCCAAGGGATATTCAAGGCCTTTGATATTTTTTTATACCCACCCCCTGATCTGTGCCTTTCAACAACTTTGTCCCGAAGTTCTTTTGAAAGCGTCTTGGTGCTCATGGTTGAGTCTTTGCTTTGACATGCACTACCCAGCAAAGGGAACCTACAAAAAGTGCTGAATTTATCCTGAAATCATATGACTCACTACACTTCAACACAGGTGGAGGACACTTAACTTGGCATGTGATTTTTAAAGCGATTGGTTACGCCTGAGCTAATTTAGGATTGCTATTACAAGACACTTATCCAACCAAGCTATTTCAGTTTTTATTTTTAATTAATTTCTACAAATTTCTAGAATACTGTCACACACACAACCACCACACACACATATATATATATATCTGACGGCTTTATATTATATATATATATATATATATATATATATATATATATATATATATATATATATATATATATAAAGACTGCAATAATAATAATAATAATAATAATAATAATAATAATAATAATAACCTTTTCCTTATTTAATGAGGAACCAGTTATCCAAATACAGACTAGAAAGCAAACCGGTGTCACAGGAAATAAGTTAGTTGGGAAGAAAGTTAGCATTTGCCTTTTTGAACCTTTCTACGCATGTATATTTAATTTTACAATTGTGTTTTTTTTTTTTACAAATTTAAACGGATTTGCTTTCTGATACACAGTACAGGGTCATTTTATAAGAAACACGCCAAAAGACAAAAATTCTAAAGGAGCATACACAATTAACTGGTGTGCTGTGGAGTTAGTCGCAGTTGTGATACTGCATAATGATTACTGTAGACAACCTGCCAATTTGTATTAAAAAATGCTGGAAGATTCTGTACAAACCACAAATGTAACAACCTGCCCACAAATGTAATAACTACCCATAAATGTAATAATCTCTCCCAAAAATGTTATACCCATCTACCAACTTTCAGTTATTATTTACTACAAAAAAAACAAACAAACAAAAAAAACATTTGTCATAATTAACTAGAACAGTATCTACTTTAATGACTGGGCAGTCATTATTGGGGACATGCGAATGGCTTTTTCCTATCTCTACATCCAAAACCAGCACTAATGAATATTATTAATTATAAGTTAAACTGTTATTTAAATACATAAATAAATATGTGCTAAGTAATTCACAGCATTATCATGGATGAAACATTTGTGGGAGACATTATAGATGTGAAAAAGTGGTTATTACATTTGTGGGAGATATTATATTTGTGGGAGATATTATATTTGTGGTTTGTACAATTCTTAAAGATTTAGTGCACTGCACAGTTTAAAAAAAAATACATTTAAAAGGTTGCTTATTTTTAGACACATAAATATTACCTTAAATGCTGTTTTTTATTAAATTGTGCAGCATATGCAAAATGGAAGAATGTTGTAAACCAACAAGGAGTTAGTCTAATTGATGCAGACTGCAGCTTTAAACAGAAACTACATCAGGGTGCTAAATAACTTTAGCTGTATCCTGGAAATCATAAAAAAAAAAAAAACACTCCACCAATTTTATTCTGCTACAATGAAATAATAAAACATAGGTTCCAAGCTGCTGTTGTAGACTTTCTGTTCATGCTCAAAAACAATTTCTTATGTTTTGATTTGACCTGCCCCTTATTTAACCAATGTCACCTTACAGCTATTTCCCTTCCTGCCTCGCCTCCAACTCCAAAAAAAATAAATTAAAACAACGCTTGATGCTTCTCCATTTAAAGTATCACATGTAAATCGTTTTTTTTTTTTATAATATATTTTTTATATATTATATATATATATATATATATATATATATATATATATATATATATATATATATATAGAGAGAGAGAGAGAGAGGAGAGAGAGAGAGAGAGAGAGAGAGAGAGAGAGAGAGAGAGAGAGAGAGAGAGAGTTGTATTGCATCTGGTAACTATAGAAGCTGTCTTCTAAAAGGTTAAAATAGGCTTTGGGCCATTGTTCAGCTCTTCATGTGGCAAAAAGGGTTACATATAAAAGATTTTCATAGATGTCATGCCTGGCACTATTGAACAGCAGTAGTCCTACAGACTTCTACAAAACCAGAACTGCAGTAAATTGAATTCTGTAAAAAGTAAATAAAAGGCCTTTTCAAATTTCTCTGAAAGCTTCAGAAAGATATTACTAATACTGCAACATGAAAGCCTTTCTGAAACCAGGAACATTAAAAGGCCTAAAATTGGAGCTCTTATACCAAGATCAGCAATTTTATTATAACAAAGGCCTCATTTGGAAAGAACAGACCAAGTGGAATCTGTCAGATAATTTTAAGCTTTTCCCATTTTCTAATACACTTATGCTTTAAGGTAGTGTATGGCCAATCTTTTTTTCCTCCATCATAAAACAACTTTTTGGTATATTATTGCCATTGAACATTACATTAATGCAGTCTTATTACAAGTATGGTACAATATGTTATTAATATATCCCCCATTACGACTGTAAATAAAGTACAACATTCTAGCTAAACTGGATCATAAAATAATATAGCACCATGACTTACATCTGCCATCTGTTTGTGTAAGAATGCAAGTGTGACATATAGGATGGAGAGACTGACAGAAAGAGTTTATACTAAAGTGTACATATATTCTGAGTAACAGGTACCAAACCTACTGTACCAAGGTCTCCACATTCTGATACCCTCAATAAAATTATACAGTGCTACACCTTTATAATGCAGTTGTCGGGGTCCATAATTAGGAGACCGTGCTATTTACGTTATACCTTATAACAAATATTGGCATTTCTGTACCCAAAATGATTTACAATGCCCACAAGCCAAATTAACATTGCAGTGTACCGTGGAAAATAAAGGAAGGAGGCACACACAATTTGCAGGTACTTGAATCCTCGGTTTATTAGGGCAATTATTCCCAGCCCGTTTCAATTTAGCCATTTAACCAATTTAATCAATTAGCCTAGCATAATTCACAACAACATAGCACTGTACTAAAGAATATACAGCCAAGCTTCTTTACAATTGGATAAGCTGTTATGTAGATATGGGTTGAGATGATACACTTTCTAAACATATCCCAAGAAGTTAAGGTCCTTCTTGAACTATAACAACTTGCCAAACTGGCAGAAGATAAGCACAGTTTTTTTTTTTTTTTTTTTGTTTTTTTTTTGTGCATTTCACGCAATTCTAATAATGTAGTCCACTATCCTTGTATGCATTGCGGCTACTGTTACTGACATGAAATATATTCAAGCCATGAGTTGACCAGGCCTAAAACCAACATAACATTTTGCTATGAAAGTTTCCTTTCAAGCTTTAAGGGAATAAAAAAGAAGTTGTATCACAGACAGGATGTCAATTATAACATGTCTAGTTATTAACTTTTTAAATATTCACATGTGTAGTTTATTTTTAGTCAGTTGGTTGGTTGTGTATTCTATCTACCATCAACATCAGCAAATATTTACCCCAAATACAGTATTCTGTATACCTGATTTCACCTATTAGAAAGACAGCCTTTTTATCCTTTTCTGCCTGCACTGCACTACATATCCACCACCGGAGCTCCATACAACTTACCAAATTTGTCCGAACCCTTGCAAGTTATGCAGGTGTCCATTTGGTGTCCATTTTTCAAAAGCAGTTTCTTAAATTTATACAGTAGTGGTGTAGCTTTACAGGTACACTAATTAAAACAAATTAATTGGGTGTTTTCAAAATAAATAAATACATATATTATTAGTAGTTTATTTGGCAGACACATTTATCCAAGGTGAATTTAAAGTATCACAATAATTGCAATGCATCAGGATTTCTCTTACTGTACATTATTAGCAGTGGTACTGTAGATACAAGAAACATGTTTTAACACTAGGGACTTTTCTAGCAACACCTAAACTCCTCCCGTCCGTGACCTACATAGCCTCTGGATAAAAAGACATTGTATCACTTCAGTCTGGGCTTAATATGATGGCACTACTAGTTCACGGATGAGGCAGGATTACACCGCTGTGACATACAGCCTACTGTACTGCTCCCTCCATTTCTTCACATCTCTTCTGGAAACACTGACCTTGTCAGATATCAGTCTGTGATGTTCTTCACACAGGCATGTGGAAAATTTAGCTCTGGGGGTGCAATATTATCCACAAAGATGGTGAAAGACTGTATTACTTCATTGTAGCACTTAGTGGGCTGATGATCCAGTAGGATTCCACATCTAAGCATGGCATGTGGAGTGTGAGCAGACAAGGAGGTGTAGTTTTCTTAAGACAAATTGCACGGAAGCTGAAATCAAATGCTACTTGACTAACACCAGTGTCCAAGCTAAATTCAATGAAAGGAGATTCAAACTCCCACGATCAACATTATTTAGAAGACGTGGCTTGAAAACACAAGCTTTAGATCAATTAGAAAACAAATAAAATAAGACTTTGGACTGTCATCTGAACTGATGCATCTTTCAAAATAATGTCCTCCTGGCATTTTTTAAATTTTTTAATTTTTTTAAATCTCATCTTTAAAAGTTTAAAATGACAGGGACTTGTTCGATTTTAATGTTTTAAGCAACTGCTGTGTTTACAGTTGATCTGCCATGCTTAGATAATTTAAAACACCAACCCCAATAAGTGTCCTTCTCATTTTGACTTTTCCACTCAAGACAAAGCAGTAATTACTGGATACCTGTAGCCACTACTGTACCTATATCCAATCAATCACCACCATCCAAGAATATGTTCCATGATGTGCTACTCTTGAAAGCCAGTTGTTCCTCCTTTCAATTATTGGATATACAGTGCATAAAAATTCACTCTTAGGCCAAGGCATTCAGTATTACTGTTGATCTCTGATAATAACCCAATTTACACAATTCTGTGTGATACTATTAGTTAAACTGAAATGTTTTTCCCAAGTTAATTTATACAACACAATACAGGCCGGTGATATTTCAATCATGTACAAGGTCAATGATTTTGTTTAAATGTACAGTATCCCCACCCCATGTTCTTCTCAGTTAATCAACGCTGACCATCACCATGTGTATTTGGAGATTGAATTTCTCAACCACAAAGAAAAAAAAAAAAATTGGTTTCATTATTGTGAAGCTTGATTAAAAAAAAAAAAAAAAAAAAAAAAAAAATCTGCTTATTACAAATCTTCATTTGCACAGCCTGGAATGAAGGGCCATCAAGGGACAACCCTTTTGACAGTTTCAGATGTTCTGCCTATTTCCATATAAAGTAACACAAAATAGGATACATGATCCTCCACAGTGTGTACTGCTGCAAAGAAATTCTGTTGAATGTCAAAAAATGTTTTTTTGCTTGTTTTTGGCAAATAGCAAATAGGATGTATAGTATTTTTACCATAGTTTTGTGTTAGTATGATTGATTCCCTTTCAGTATTACAGCTCTTTAATAAAGAACTCATCCATCTAGAATTAGGCCTAAAAACGCATTATCTACAAAAGTGTTATCCTATGATTTAACAGTATTCCAAAGGAATGGATAGAAGTGTGCAATAATTCTTCTAAAAGGCTTACAAATATTTTGAAAGACAGCTGCTGCAGACAGCATTCAAAAGGGATTAACAAAATGCTACATGTATTCATTGCAGGCTACTATAAGGTTGCATTCACATGGAGTCCATTTCAAACGGACTTGGTCTGGCTAGTTTCGTTTGAAACAATGTACCAATGTGCTTGCTGTTTACACTTACTGCAAGCAAAGGGACCAAGTTCATTTGGATGTATTAATTAAGTAATTCTATATATATATATATATATATATATATATATATATATATATATATATATATATATATATATATATATATACACACACACATACACAGTGCCTTGCAAAAGTATTGAGACCCCTGACCAATTCTCTCATATTACCGAATTACAAATGGTACATTGAAATTTCATTCTGTTTGATATTTTATTTTTAAACACTGAAACTCAGAATCAATTATTGTAAGGTGACATTGGTTTTATGTTGGGAAATATTTTTTAAGAAAAATAAAAAAACTGAAATATCTTGCTTGCATAAGTATTCAACCCCTGTGCTGTGGAAGCTCCCAGCTTGCACCGATGAAAGAAACTGCACTAATGAGGACACAATTACCTTACCATTGGCCTCCACCTGTGAACCATTAAAGTTGCTGTCACATTTTCTGGATAAAAACCCCACTGTTGAAGGATCATTGGTAAGGCTGGTGGTGAATCTGAAGGAAAATGAAGACCAAAGAGCATTCTATAGAAGTTAGAGATAAAGTAATGATTAGGTAAAGGGTACAAAATAATATGCAAGTGTTTGAATATCCCAGTGAGCACAGTTGGATCAATAATCCGGAAGTAGAAGCTGCATCACACCACCCGGGCACTGCCAAGAAAAGGCCGTCCCTCAAAACTCAGTGCTCAAAACAAGAAGGAGACTTGTGAGAGAAGCCACAGAGAGGCCAACAATCACTTTGAAGGCGCTACAGAGTTCAGTGGCTGGGAGTGGAGTAATGGTCCACCAGTCAGCCATATCAAGAGCTCTGCATAACACTGGCCTGTATGGGAGGGTGGCAAGAAAGAAGCCCTTACTCAAAAAGTACCATCTGAAAGCATGTCTGGAGTTTGCCAGAAAGCATGAGAGTGACCCAGCTGCGATGTGGGAAAAGGTTTTGTGGTCAGATGAGACCAAGATAGACCTTTTTGGCCAAAACTCAAAGCGCTATGTGTGGCGCAAACCTAACACTGCCCATGCCTCAAGACACACCATCCCTACAGTATAGTATGGTGGTGGCAACATCATGTTGTGGGGATGCGTCTCATCAGCAGGGACTGGGCATCTTGTTACAATTGAAGGAAGAATGGATGGAGCAAAATACAGGAAAATACTGCAAGAGAATCTGCTTTGGTCCGCTAATAAACTGAAGCTTGGGAGGAAATTCACCTTTCAGCAGGACAGTGATCCGAAGCACAAGGCCAAAGCAACATTGGACTGGCTCAAGAACAAAAAGGTGAATGTCCTACAGTGGCCCAGTCAAAGTCCTGATCTCAATCCCACTGAGAATCTGTGGCACTATTTGAAAATTGCGGTCCACAAACATCGTCCAACCAACCTGAACAACCTGGAGCTAATCTGCCAAAAAGAATTGGCCAAAATCACTCCAACACTGTGTGCAAAACTGGTACATACTTACCCCAAAAGACTTAAAGCTGTTATTGCAGCGAAAGGTGGCTCTACCAAATATTAATGTGTGGGGGTTAAATACTTATGCAAGCAAAATATCTGTCATTCAGTTTTTTATTTTTCTTAAAAATATTTCCCAACATAAAACCAATGTCACCTTACAATAACTGATTTTGAGTTTAAGTATTTTAAAATAAAATATCGAACAGAACAAAATTTCAATGTACCATTTGTAATTCAGTAATATGAGAGAATTGGTCAGGGGTCTGAATACTTTTGCAAGGCACTGTATATATATCTGGACCAAGTTCTTTTCTGTTCACAATGCATTTTGCAAGTGCACTCAGCTTGTTTATATGGTGTTGTGAAGCAGATGTTTACAATATCCTGCAAGGCATTATTGCTCCTGTTTTTAATATAGCATGTTTTAGATTCTTACGTATTGCTGTGGAAGAAAGCACTGGGGGAGCAATTTACTAATTTGATGAATACATTTCTTGAATGCCTACGGTAGGAGAATGCAGTGTACTCAATTCTGCACAGTTCTCCTAATGTTGGCATTATACAAAGTAATATGAGAAAAGACTGAATATATTGTATTTTTTTGTCAGTTTTGTCCAGTTCAGCTTGGATTTTGGTGTCTGACAATTTTCTAAATCTGAGCTTCAGTTTCTTGGATTGTCCATGTAGTTTAGGATTACCAGATTTCCACAGTGAAAAAACAGTAAAGTTTTTTTTTTCTTCAATTCACTGAAGCCGTAGCAACTCTGATGCCAAAAATAGCATTATATAAAATAACACAATAATAATTTAAAAATTAAACATCAGGTGAATTCATTGTAGATCATAACAACTCATTATTTTCTTTATACTGTCATCTAGTCAAAACATGTTAAATATACAAAAAGACAGATTAAAAAAAATAGATTACCATTTAACCATTACCACTATTACCATTTAAAAATATTGTGGTGACACAGAGTCACCTTCACTTTCCTTTTTCTTCTTTCTTTAAGAAAAGCTGAATAAATGGACAGACGCAGGGCTTGCTGATGCAAACGGATTGTCTGCTTTTTATTCTCTCTATGCAGTCAGTCTCTATGGGCTGACACCACGCCAAAAACAACACCACCTTCTTATTTCTCTCTGGTTACTATTGCTTCGTCTCTCCTATCTCGGCCCTCTCACTCACTGACTCTCTCTCACTCTCAATTCATCTACGCAGTTTCTTTTAGGTTCGCTCGCACTCTCGTTCTGTCTCAGTACTACTTGTTCACAACTCTCCTCTTCTAACGTCACTCCCGTTCTTATACCGCCTAGCAGCACTTCATCCTCCCCCCAACCTGCTCTCCTCCAATCACTGCAGCACATCTCCCTCACCGACTGCCACTCCTCCACACACCACACACACACACACACACACACACACACACCTCCCCTTGCTTACCTAACCTAATCCTGGCATGGCCCCGTCCCGAACACAGCCTAATTTCTTTGCTGTTGCTATCAGATTCATTTTAGACCCTGGGCACATCTGAGTCCAATGGAAAAGCACAAAGGCATTCCACATCTCTGCTGAATATTATCAAGGTAACATTCAAGTTAATTAAAAAACATTGATTTTAACTTTTGTATTACATACAGCTGAAAAAAGAATTGCTTTGTAATTTCCTTCTCAGTAGACTGCTCCTTAGTGAATTATTTACAACATGAATGCTAAATACAAGTACTTCAGGCATTCATTTGAAAAAAAAAAACAGTCAATGCATTCCAAAGGCCACATCTCAGAATATTACCCTTAAATGTCCAACCTAATAATGAGTTTAAAACTTAAAACAAGATGTATGGGAAATTACTTGGTTGGTAAGTAATCTAGTTTTTCTTTTAAAGATATTAAAGCCAAACCACAGGCTACATCACACCCCAGAGCCAAATTCTTGTGTTTCCATATGCACTGTGCAATCACTCTTGAACTAAGAATCTCATCTCCTTTCAATATCAAATTGATTCTGCAACCTGTTCGATCTGTAGGTGCAACAAAAAAGGTTAAAAGATCACCTGGAATAGCATCGTGATTTTGTACAATTGCTATAACTGAATACATTTATCTACATCCAGTACTTCAGATAATAAAATGTATTCATAGCCATCAGTTTTGTCTACATGTTTTTCGACAGTCCAAGGTTAAAAACCCACCTCTCTCATCCTTCACACAGAACATTTTCATGGTAACTTCTTCCATCAGCTGCAAATGGGAAAGTGATAAAAATAAAACAGATTTCAAGTTGGTCCCAGTGGCACATTGAAAAGTGGCATTAGATTATTAAAGGCCACTAAGCATTAAGAAACAATTTATTCAAGCATCTAAAATTCATCTACATATATTTAGTGATGTATGTATTTGTACCTTAAACACACTTTTATTATCAGGTAAGATTATGAAGTTAAATTCATAGAGATATGAACCTTTGATATACTGCCTCAGGTTCTGGGAACATTTTGAAACTCATGTACTCTGGTGGAGTGTCCTTTACTTCAAGTAAAAGGCATGCAGAAACTGGCTTGATTGTTTTGCTACTTTAAAAACCTTAACTTAAACTAATAAAGTACACTTAGTTCAATGTTCAAAGTAAAACAAGTATCAGTAACTAGAGTACCAACTGCAGACACCAGCTAAAAGTTACCCTGTAAAAGATAACATGATGAAAAAGTGGATCACCTTGTTTCTGTAACTAGAACAAACTATCTTTAATGCAAGTCTTATTCCACTACAGTAGGTCTAAATTAAAATAATGATATTTTAAAGAAACCGAATATAACCACACAGCTAATTGTAATTGGTGTTAAGCAACGGCCTCCAGCTTTTTTCACTGAGCAACTCCTGATCACAGAATAGAAAGCAGGTATTTCTTATACCCTGCCTGCATCTGTACGTAGCTACAGTATAACTCTACATTACTCTTAAAACTCGGATAACAACATAAGAAAAGAATGGGTGTAGGGCATTTAGAATCTGACAGAACTTGGGGTTGTACTGTACCAGTAAAACCTACAGTAAGATGTGGTTGTAGACCAAGAGTATTAGAGTAAAAGGACAAAACCTATACAGCACAGTCAAAGAAATACTAAACACTGCCTAGAGACTTTGTTTTTGTGTCTGTTTGCACAGTATGAACATGACAGATTCAGAATCTGCATTAAAACTACATATGTTTAGGTCTGCTTTGAATTGCAATACCTCATCCCATATTAAATAAATGGTTGCTTTGCCTGAAATTTTACGCATTTGTCTGGGATGTCCTAGTTGCAGCACATGTAGCTCAAGCATATGGATAAGGATATAACCAAATTCTACTTCATTATGGATACCAAGTAGTATGAAACTCAAAGTGCAAGTCTCAGTATCTCAGTTTGTTTCCTTTTACAATGCAGCGCTTCCAAAACAAGAGACCTCATCTGTAAGGACACAGAGGTTAAAGTGTACATCAGCACTACATGAAAAATAAAACATAAACTACCCCACCGTGCTGTTTTGAATGTATTTGGTCATTGTATAATAATCTGTATGCGTCCATACATTTGCATAATGCCGCACTTCCAATGTCCAAAATCATTGTTCTGGGCCAAAAAACTTGACTTCCGAGTGTACTGTCAGATGCACTGGCGCATGCCCAATGAAGCGTTGTGTAAGCTATATTACCTCCATGTGGAAACTAGTCTGTGTGACAAACATGGTCTGTCTAATTTTCCTTAAGGAAGGAACTTGTACCTGCTTTCATTTTGTGTCTTAATATTTCACAATGTACATGTTTTCTTCGCATGTTGAATTTTGATGTATTATTTTGATTAATGTTGCATTAAATTTATGAAAAAAATGTCTGCGCTATGTAAGTGGTTGCGTGAAAAAGAAAAACAAGACAGAGTTGTTCTCATTTCAAACTAATGAAGGGATCTGCCCACAATTATAGCAGCACTGCGTTATTTCAATATACGTCCCCAAAGTCTTAGATATAGCTCCAGGTGATTCAGAATGTTTGCAGAATTGACACGTATCAAATAAACTAGCAAATGAGATTCGGAAACAATGTACTTCCTTTCGGAATGAGGCCTTTGAGAATGATCCGACCTAAAAAAATAAACATCTCCTTCGTAATTGGGTTTCATTTGCATTTCCTGATGCACAATCTACACACCGTTGAGTGGGAGTCGAATTTGGCCACAAATTCCATCTCCCTATCAGTTTCTGAACAATCTGATGGCATTATTTGGGACGTTTCCTGTGTACAGTCACACTGTGTTGCTGAGGAAAATTAGAATTGAAACTTTTTAATGACACAACTTCGATATTTAACAACGAAAGCGTACATGATGCATAATTTACTAGATGGCGTAAGGTTCCATTATAATATGATCGTGGTTCCAATTCAGCCTGTAAATCCCTGCAACGTGTGGCAGTGGAATGGTATGTTTTTCATTCCGTTTGTAGATTTTTGCTTGTCATTAATTTGTAACTGTGTCTGTTTGGGTGGGTTTTTTTTTGTTATTTCTGGGCTTTGCCTTGCTCCCTTTTTATGTGCAGAGCTTTCCTACCACCCTGCTCAGGGTGTTTGTACCAATTCCATTCCGATCACACCACACTGACCTGGGAAGCGAAGCTGTGTAGAAGCAAGGCATACAAACAGCTTTCATTAATCCAGTGTGGCACCAGCACTCATGATACAGGTTTGCTATAACGTCCAAGTTTAAAAACTGCATATCTAATAATACCAAATGTATCTAATAATAAGGGAAGATATGTGGAATTATTTAACATATACCCCGAAGGATGAAAAAAATGCAGTGTTTATTTTTTTAGGTCAGATCGTCCTCAAAGACCTCTTTCCGAAAGGAAGTACATCGTTTCTGAATCTCATTTGCTAGTTTATTTGATACGTGTCAATTCTGCAAATATTCCGAATCAGCTGGAGCTGTGTAGGTCCCTTCATTAGTTGGAAACGAGAACAACTCTGTCTTGGTTTCCTATATATAAAATCACACCAAGTCAATACCAAAATCAACTAAAAGAAAATGAAAAGTGTGTACTGGGATGCATTTGGAAGGGAGGAAACATATCACTGCTATAACAACGTTTTCAGTAGACCAAAACTTGCATGAAATCATTCGGTTTGATGATGTTAGACAAAAGTAAATGATGCCATCCATTTCCAACTGGTTAAAATTCAGCTCACAGACCGCTTTTTCTTTTTCAAAAGCAGTCCTGTATCTAACATGGACATTTACTTTCACAGTCTGTTCTCTCAAAGATCAACTTGTGTCTTACAATGTAAGCCTCGAGAAGACATACAAGAACATTGTCTGTGCTTAGGTTTTTAATCAAACAGATTCTCTACTGGCAATTTTAACCAACAGTTGCATGGTAATTCAAGTCCTAGGACTATTGTTTTTCCATATTGTTTAATCTGCTTCCATCTTTGTTATTTTAATTATTGTTTTTGTTGAATCTGCAACACTATATACACAGGTCATATAAAAGTGTACGGTGTAAGTAAAATCTAGCATTGTTATGGGTAATAAAATTAACAAACAGATAAATATGCTGTAGCAGATGCAGCAATCAGTAAATAACTGTCAAGCACATGCAAACCTGTATTTTTCTTGGGTCAATTAAGCTTGTCAGTCAATATTATTCATTCTTTTAAAACAGTGTGAAGCTACATGGCAGCCAGGCTAGTGGTATGTCTGTTTAGAGGGTGACTGAATCAATCCTAGTTGGTTAGAAAAACCAAAAAATAAAAAGAAACCCTTGCTAATTGTATCCATCAGTTACCAATTTAGTCGGTCATTTTTAATGTTTTTGTGTTAACCCGACCCAAATTGCAAGAGACAATAGTAACATTTATACTCTGACCTTACTTACATAAATCTCCTGCTCCCATCATTTCAAATGTAAAAAAAATAAAAAATTCTGAACTCTTCCAATAAGAACAGGCATTTCTGTACTTCCTACATTGAAAACACAGTGCATACCATTCCCATAGTATAGGTTAACTTGTGCCCTGGGAAGAATAAAATATTTGGAATGAATGCATGCCTTAGAGATGTTGTGTACTTTTCAGTGTTATGTACGTTGCATGGGTGTTATTAAATAAAATTGTAAAAGGCCAGTGATTTTTAGAAATAATTCTTAGAGTGACACTTGCCTACAGCTGAAAATCTCATGTACTTGCCTCTTCCTGAAGCAATGTTTAAAGCATACATAGGCAGTTTTTTGATGCACATATTGGTCAAAAAAAAGGAAAGAAGCTTTAGGTTTCCACCAAGACCAGTATATATTATGACCCTTCTTGACTGATATGTGTTTGCATCTGTACCAGAAGATTTTTTTTTTTTTTTCTCTGATAAAGGTGATTGCAGCCTATTCCAAACTATACAATATTGCCTCAGGAAACTTATTGTTGAAAATTGGTTCTGCAGCCACCTGCACTTTACACATAAAACAGAAAAACTGCACACTATAGTCGATCACTTGGGTGGAGGGGTTGCTTTCCGCTGTTTTAATATTATTACCATCACCCCCTTTCCTATACAATAGTCCCTAGCTGAGACAGGTTGTCCAAAATAACTAGGTGTGCAGTTTATTTAACAAAAATAAATAAATAAATAAATATATAAAAACTTTTATAGTGCTCAATGTATTTTAAATGTATAAAATCATTGAGTTGAAACATTACCTTTGTACACAATCATTTTTGCTTCAAGATTTCTGCAATCATAGTCGCAGCGACCTTGAAGGTTAATGGTTACATTTCTATTTCATGAAACCATGGTTATGATAATAACCTAATGTTCCCTGTCAAGTACTAAATGCAACCACTACTTCATGGGTAGAAATACCAAAACAATTATTGCAGAATGCCACAAGCTCGTCCAAGGCAACCTTGCACGTTACCATGAGGAACCCCAGTACTGACAGCTCAGGCTAAAAATTGAGGGAGAACTCACCTCTATGTTTTTGTTTGAAGGGTCAAGCTGAAAGCCGCTCTCAACACTCTTGTTCCAAAACCAGGGTTATGTTGATTTATGACATTCAGCCTATAGGCGTGCGTAAAGTTATGAGTAGCCCACACAGCTGCATTGCAAATGTCCTTAACAGATGAACCCTGGGACAAAGCCCACGAAGTTGCCATGCCCCTGGTGGAATGGGCAGTGAGCTTTTCTGGAGGGGGCAAGTTGGCCAGCTCATATGCAGTCTTAATTGTGTTTGTGATCCATTTAGTTAGCCTTTGCTTAGACAGGGCTTTACCATGAGACTTAGCCCCATAACAGACAAAAACATTTTTTTGCAAATCGAAAAATACTTGCATCTCCTCCCCAGGCAAATGCAATAGCAAGCAATGTATTGCAGCTGCCTCAGCTGCTGAAGACTGGTAGGCCTGCTTGGTATAAGACTGGGATTGAAACATCGGGTAATAGCAGGCTGGAACCAAACAGAACGGAGCAAACTTTGTCCCCATCAAACTGCTGCCCAGAGCTTCTCTATTCCCAGGTGTGTGGCTCTTCCTTGGCACAGAGCCATGGGGTGAGGATGCAGCCACATCCCTGTAGGAGATGACATTCTGCATAAGGTATTAATTATGTATTTGATTATAAGTTTCTTTACTTATATGTTATTGTCATATTTTGCTATAGCTTAAAGCAGGTGTAACTAGCTAAGCAAGACATTTGCAATCTCTTGTATCTTGGCATCTGGGCAGATAGCCAAAGTTAGCAGGTACATAATCAAGATGTGTGGACACTGTGTGAAAACAGAACACCACAAACAAAGAACAGATTAGGTTAAGACAGTCTGTAAAATGTTTAAATGTGATGCACTATAGAATGTAATGTTTTTGTTCGAATCATCAGTCACTTCCTTGAATTGACTCCACATGATGTCTGTGCTGTGTATACATAGCGTATACATTGGTTCATGCTGTTACCTGCATGTCTTTGCTTGCTCGTATCCAATGTTTATATAATTGTATTAACAATATTTCTTTTTTGATCAAAAATCATTTGTTGAATTATTTTCCCTACATCTCTATGAGAAGGTGGTGGGGAACAGCACTGTACAGGTGAGTGACGCAAAGCACTCTGTAGAACTGCAGGAGAAATGTTTCTCCAACATACGCTTGGAGAATGCACACAAAAAAACTAACAGAAATGTGGTTTGCCAGTGCTTCCTTTGCATGCTGCTGCCTCAGGCAGGAAGACCATCTGCTTACCCATATGCAGGCTGGCCTTGCATGTTTCACAGGGATAAAACCCGGTCATTATGCAAATAGCAAGCAATGTACCATAAGAATGTAAAGTTGCTGCCTCAGATTGCTAAAAACAGCAACTGGACTGTCAATGAGTCCTGCTTGGTACCAGATTGGGGACTGTAAAATGCTGGTCGGTAGCAGGTCGGAACCAGGACTGTACCGGAATGGTACAGGATTGGTTTGG
This sequence comes from Polyodon spathula, assembly GCF_017654505.1. Classification (NCBI taxonomy): domain Eukaryota; kingdom Metazoa; phylum Chordata; class Actinopteri; order Acipenseriformes; family Polyodontidae; genus Polyodon; species Polyodon spathula. The sequence goes on from NC_054536.1 coordinate 69,508,279, forward strand.
TACCGGTTTGGTGCCTGTAGCACCGGGTTGGTGTAGTACTGTTGCTGCCCTCAAGGCAGCATCAGCTCAAGCAGCAATATTGCTATACAGTAATGCAACAGGGCGGACCCTATGTTGACCGTGGCACCTGCAAGACCTTGCGTTACAGGAAGAGCTTAACCACAGGGAATGCGCTGTCAGACTCCATGTACTCAGACAGGTATGCCAGCTCCTAGAGACGCAGAGCGCCTTGGAGAAATGCACACAAAACTTGCAGAGGTTTAATAAAGACAGCAACTGGGCTGTCAACAAGGCACTGCTTGGTACCAGACAGGCAGGCTGGCCTTGCATGTGTTACAGTGATAACCCCAAGCATTATGCAAATAAGCAATGTACAGTAAGAATGTACAGGCAGGACGCATCTACTCAAGCAGCAACGCTGCTGTATAACATTTAGACAAATCTAAATGTAAAACTAAATTGCCAAAATGGTTTAATAGATCAATTAAAAAAAATATTCAGCGAAAAAAGGCACTTTATAGAGCATTAAAAAAGTACCAAAAAGAAAGTACGCAGAAAGAGTACACGGAACTGCAAACGCAAGTCAAAAAGGAAGTTAGAAAGGCCAAGAGAGAAATAGAAATGAACATTGCTGAGGGAGCTAAAACCAATTTCAAAATGTTTTTTCCAATATTACAACAGCAAGAGAACATTCAAAGAGGAGATTAAATGTTTAAGAGATACAAATGGCAAAATCGTAGATGAAGAAAAAAATAGCAAATATATTAAATGATTACTTTTCACAAGTTTTTACAAAGGAAGATACTGACAACATGCCCCACATGTCATCCAGTTCCTATCCAGTTTTAAATAACTTTAGCATAACCGAGGCAGAAGTATTAAAGGGACTAGGAGCTCTTAAAATAAACAAATCCCCTGGGCCGGATGAGATCCTCCCAGTAGTACTCAAAGAAATGAAAGAAGTAATTCACAAACCGCTAACCAAGATCATGCAGCAGTCTCTTGACACAGGGGTGGTACCGACAGACTGGAAAATTGCAAACGTAATACTGATCCACAAAAAGGGAAACAAAACTGAACCAGGTAACTACAGACCAGTAAGCCTGACTTCTATTATATGCAAACTTATGGAAACTATAGTAAGATCCAAAATGGAAAATTACCTATATGGTAACAGTATCCTGGGAGACGGTCAACATGGTTTTAGGAAAGGGAGATCGTGTCTAACTAACTTGCTTGATTTTTTTGAGGATGCAACATCGATAATGGATAATTCCAAAGGATATGACATGGTTTATTTAGATTTCCAGAAAGCTTTTGACAAAGTCCCGCACAAAAGATTAATTCTCAAACTGAACGCAGTTGGGATTCAAGGAAACACATGTACATGGATTAGGGAGTGGTTAACATGTAGAAAACAGAAAGTACTGATTAGAGGAAAAACCTCAGAATGGAGTGTGGTAACCAGCGGTGTACCACAGGGATCAGTATTAGGTCCTCTGCTATTCCTAATCTACATTAATGATTTAGATTCTGGTATAGTAAGCAAACTTGTTAAATTTGCAGACGACACAAAAGTAGGGGGAGTGGCAAACACTGTTGTAGCAGCAAAGGTCATTCAAAATGATCTAGACAAGATTCAGAACTGGGCAGACACATGGCAAATGACATTTAATAGAGAAAAGTGTAAGGTACTGCACGCAGGAAATAAAAATGTACATTATAAATATCATATGGGAGATACTGAAATTGGAGAAGGAATCTATGAAAAAGACCTAGGAGTTTTTGTTGACTCATAAATGTCTTCATCTAGACAATGTGGGGAAGCTATAAAAAAGGCTAACAAGATGCTCGGATACATTGTGAAAAGTGTCGAATTTAAATCAAGGGAAGTAATGTTAAAACAGTACAATGCACTAGTAAGACCTCATCTTGAATATTGTGTGCAGTTCTCGTCACCTTGCTATAAAAAAGATATTGCTGCTCTAGAAAGAGTGCAAAGAAGAGTGACCAGAATTATTCTGGGCTTAAAAGGCATGTCATATGCAGACAGGATAAAAGAATTGAATCTGTTCAGTCTTGAACAAAGAAGACTACGTGGCGACCTAATTCAAGCATTCAAAATTCTAAAAGGTATTGACAGTGTTGACCCAAGGGACTTTTTCAGCCTGAAAAAAGAAACAAGGACCAGGGGTCACAAATGGAGATTAGACAAAGGGGCATTCAGAACAGAAAATAGGAAGCACTTTTTTACACAGAGAATTGTGAGGGTCTGGAATCAACTCCCCAGTAATGTTGTTGAAGCTGACACCCTGGGATCCTTCAAGACTCTGTTTGATGAGATTCTGGGATCAAAAAGCTACTAACAACCAAACGAGCAAGATGGGCCGAATGGCCTCCTCTCGTTTGTAAACTTTCTTATGTTCTTATGTTCTTAAGGCAGGAGTAGCAGCTCCTGTATAAAGTGCATACTGTAACAGGGCTGGTGCAGTATACAGTACCTGTATCAAAAACCCGCTGTCTCAGACAACACAAGCGGCAATGTCGCTGTACACTATGTTACAGGCAAAGTATTGTAAACAGATAAAAACAGTTGAGACTAAAACCGGTCCTCTGGTCCTGTACCAGCGTTGATTGGTATATCACTGGTAGTGGTGCTCTTGGTACAGTATTGTTCGGTGGTGGTTACTCTCAGTTCTAGGTATGGTATGGTTCGGTGGTACACTCGGTACGGTACGATTCGGGTACCCTGGTGCAGTAATCTCGCTCGCTCTCCAGTACATATACCAGGTCGGGAATGAAGCAGGTCTGTGACCTACAGTTACTGCAAAAGCAATACATAGGGTTCCCACCTATATAGCTTCAGACAAATCAGCTGAGCCCTAAGACTGGGGAAAGCCCGCTATCAGAGCAGTGAGAATGGTACTGCAAGCAGAGACTAAAGCAACACGAAACACTGCGGGAAAGATTGCAAGCAAATCAGACCCGACGCAGAGCTAGCCTAGTGACTGCGTAGTTAATCAGAGTGGTAACCTCGTTCAGTGTACAGAATTTGTATTGACAGGAACGGGGTAGGTCTGGACCCACAGTTACCATGGGAGCAAGCAGTTTTCACCCAAAGTGTGTGTCTCAGTCCAACAGGTGCGCTAGAATTTCTGTGAAATGAAACTGAAAAATACACACTGAGAAACAATTTCTCACACAAAAGATTATCATTAATTATGTATAATTTTCGTAATAAATAAAAATGTTATTTTCATCTTCGACGAAGCTAGCAACCTGAGAGAGAACACAAATAGCTGACTTAAGGTTACTCGTTCCCAGGGAAGGGACGATGGAGCTGCCGTCTTCGCACAGAGCACAAGGTCACTAAAGGACTTAATGCAAAATACAAAATAAATCATGCTACTGCATTCTCTATACACAATGTGGAAATAGTAAAATATTACTTTAAATTAAAACTAAATGATCTTTCCTTTTTTTTTACTTGTTTTTACAGTATCATACTTAGTACAAAAGTAACACAAAATAAATTGTTGCTACTTTATCACTTTATAAACCTATACAGTACCTTACATATACTGCATATGCTTTACAGAAATAAATCATTTTAAAGGCTATTAATACCTTTAACTCCCTTGCTATTTACCTTGATCTGCCCTAAAGTGGTTTTGCTGCCAATGTGCCAAAAGTACTTAAAACCAACAGGCAAATACAGTTGAAAAAAATAAGTAAATAAAATAAAAATAAAAGTTTGTTCAAATATTTGATTTGCATGGCCTTAAATACATTCATTGCCTGTACATTAACATTTTTTTTTCAAAAGATTAAATGAGCAGATTTATATTCTTTATTAATGGGTTGGGAAATATGCTAAGGGCATGCACATTTCTCAACAGGAGACACAATCTGTTCAAAACTGAAGCAGACTAAAATTACAGCTGCTGACCTACAGAACAGAAACAGGATATTACACTATATATGCTACAAACATACTTATACTGTAAGCCAAGGGATGAAAACAGAGCCTTATGTTTGACATGCCTACTGTAAAACCATGTAGCTTTAAAATATAGGTTAGACAGTGCCTTCAACTTGGGATTTTGCAACAGGCATTTGTAAAGCATGTATTTCAATTAGTAGGATATTGTTTCCCTTAAACTATATGGAGTTCTTAATCTTGTTATGGGGTACAGGGTAATATTGGATTTTCTATAGAAAGACCCATTTCTTATATAATGTCCATGACAGGACATTAAGGAATACTGCAAGCGAAAAACATGTTACAATTCTGCTTTTTATATAGCACTTTCGTGATTTAAAACTTTCATATTATATGTGTGGCAACCCAGTGCTTTGCACAGCAATAATTCATGGTGGCAGGATTTGAACACAAAACTTTTTCACAGCAGGATGTCAGTGAATGAACCCTGGAAAGCACTCATTGGCAAGGGTACTGGAAAATTTCAGCTTAGCCCTCAAATTGTAGCTCAGCTATCACTAGATTTCCAAAGATCCAGATGGGAGACTTTAAGACCTAAGTTATTTCACATCACTTAAAAGTATTAATTCTTTCTCTCTGTAAAATCCATATCACCTTCAATTCTGACTTCAAAAGCTAAAATAGACTGGACCAAAGTCAGTTCTTATTTCCTAGAAAAGTATTTGCGATTTGTATTACTATTTCATATCTTGAGATACTCTGTATGATAATCGCAAAGCAGTTAAACTGTGCAGCGCTAACTTTTGATGTGGGTCCAACAGTGTCTGCAGATGACCAAACAGTTGCTCCAGTCCTCATTTTATAAATCAGTAAGGTCACTCATTCAATAACAGATGCAGAAACACTCCAGGAAAGTACATTCTATTTTATTGTTATCTCATGCAGAGCAACCACACAATTAAATTAGGCTTAGATTCAATTAATGTTTGGATCTCCCAACCCCATTTATTTTAAATTTTACAAGTTACTTAATTTATTTAAACCACATATTTTGCTTTCAGACTCTTGTTGGAAGAAAAAACTGAAATCATCAGAACTGTCTGTATACACAACCTGTTTAATAAAACATACAAAGATCTGTACATATGGCTGTCTCCAACATAACATAACATTAACAATTGATAGTTCAGCCTTTGTGTTTATTCAACAGAGACATCTTAAATTATCAATTAACTTTAGATATATTTTCTTTTTTAAACATTAGCACAAAATGTAAATATATGCAAATCCCAGCGTGGCAGTTAAGCTTACAAATGCATTTATTTGAAAAGTTTTACATTAGTTTATGATTTGATTATTCAAATTGGCACATTTTTGGATAGCTGCAAGCCATGACTGTTTGCTGTTAGACAAAACAAGACAATCTAAAGACCCATGTTATCACACAAATTGCATTACTATTCGTATTTCAATGTTTCATAATTGGGAGAGATTTTTTACAAGCTGGAGTCCTGTTTCACACAACACTTATTCTTGATTAACAGTACCACTTGATTACATTCAATTTCTGACTTAGTTTTACCAAGTTTATACCTATTAATTGGCAGGCCAGTTACTTGTCAATGTTTAATCTAGGTTGCTAAACTGATACAGTACGCATTTATCACAATAAACTCTGGGTATTTCCATTTTACTGGAATAATTCTACAGAGCATAACACCTGCCACTCACCCAAACTCTTTCTTGGACCTACATGTTTTGCAATTAACAGGGTTGCAAATATATCTGTTTTCTGGATATACATTTCATAAGAATCTACCTTTATCTCTGGTTCATCCAACATGCAGTCTCTGTGTACTGTACTAATCTTTATACACCAGGGGACACGAACTGTGATATTATGATATAATATCCCAAGACTAATTCTTTTTTTATAACAGGGCATTTAACGTGTACATTGAAAACTGAGGTGGGGTAAAACTGCATGTAAGTCATCTTGCATTTTTTCACTGTCAAGAGAACAGACCTTTATCAATTACTGAAACATCCAATTACTCTGCAGCGCTACCAAAATTCTGCTATTAGAACAAAATACAGTCAAGGTGGGCCCAAAAAAAAAAAAAGTTGTGAGACTGTTTACACATAGCCTACCCTATCTTAACAACCTGTTTTTATTTTTATTTTTTTCCCTTTCATGTGACTAATAGTTGTATTACTGTAACCACTCCCCTTTGAAAGTATTGAAAGATACCACAATAAAACAACACAAAGACATCTGTAGGAAAAACAGGATGTTTCTCGCTCCAACACACTGGTACAAGTTCTATTGCTGTGCCACAATTGTACATATTTAATATCAAGAGTTACAGTTTCTAAAGAAAACAATATGTGGGTTGTGAGAGTGTAATGAGGCCCAAGACCACTTAAGAGAGCTCAACAGTGATTCTGGCATCCCAGCATCACCCCCCCTCCCTCCCCCACTCAGCTAAGCCCAGCTTACTTACCTTCCTTTACATCATTTTTTTTTCTACTGTACTTGAGGTCACCCAACGAGAATCTTTTAATCTCAACCACAGCCAGTTGCTGTTCCAGATAAGTTCTTCATTATGTGCCACAACCCTTCACCACTAAATCCGATGTCTCTGACAAACCGGGTTTTGGAGTGTGCCACAAATCCTCGATAGCCCACCTCCACTGGGCAAACCTGGACTCTCCATCCTTCCTGTTCAGCTAGTTAAGCGTACTGAAGTTTCTTCCTTTCACTCGCCTCATCCACAGCATCCTCCCATGGACTGTTAACTACCAGGTGAACAAGGTGTGCTGATCCAGACCACAAGCTGATCCAGACCTGGTCGTGACACCAAGTAAACCATCCTTGGCTTAGGCCCACCTTGCATCCTGTCAAAATGTGTCTTAATGTAGCTGATGATGAACACAAAAAGGACACCACAGATTCTCTCATACCCATATATTAATATTCTGTGGTGATGGGAGAACATCATATGTTGACCTGATAAGGAAGCTGATCCTGCTCTGTTTCACTGTCTATAGATCTCTACAGCCGATCTTGCAATGTTCCACACTCTCCCATCATGCATTCTCCCTACGTGGTCTGGGAAACAGCCTTTACTCACCTCATCCTTTCCTCCTGCTTTCAGACCTTGCTGACTACCAGCTTCCTCCATTGAGCTGGGGCTGCTTTGTGCCACGTAGGAGGAGGTGAACTGAGACCAAGGCCACCTCTTCCATGCTGTACTTGCCTCCATCATACATTTGTCATGAGACTATCAATATAATTTCCAATCAAACCTTGGTGCAGTAACCTCAGTTAGAGCTCAGACTGGCAGCTGCAGTACCCCTTTACCATACAGTTCCACTCTGCTGAGGCAGCATGAAATTCCTAACCATTTCCTGACCATACACTGCTGTCTATGCTCTTCAACCCTTGCACTGCTTATTGTCTCACTTCTCCCACACGAACTGTGACCTTTATGTCCCTATCATAGCATCTCCGTAGACTTTTCCCAGGCTTCTCGACACTGTTGGTGTTGCCTCTCTGTTAATGTGGAACCTCTTATCCACTAATTTACCTTTAATTATATAGATGCTCGAATTGCATTTGTGCCCATTCAGTATTAATGATTAGTTTGCCCAATAACCGATTAGTGCAGGCTACTGTTGTAATCATGACTGTCATGTCATCTATGTATGCTCTAATTGGTGGCAGTCGCATTCCAGAAGCCAAGCGTTCTCCTCCCACTATCCATTTTGATGCCTGTGACAAAGTGCCCGTCCCTGTGTGTATTTTCTGTATATGTTGCGTGTTATGTTTTAATGTTGGTGTATAGTCATCGGTACACAGGATATAAACGGGTCTGTGTAGCACGAGTGTATTTACAATATAATCGTAAATCTCGAAAAAACTACTCACTTCTAAATCTTTTGTAGTCATTTTTGTATTACTTTAGTATAAATACATGTTAATTTGGATTCATATGTTGTTTTTTTCTGACTTTATGTGAATGAAACGACACACATTTGCCCGTTTTCCCATTGGAAATAGTGATATTTTGAAATATCACTGTCCTGGTCACAAAAGCAAAGTTTGTGGGGAATAATAGCCATTTTCTATACTTTTGAGGCATAAGCAATTATGAAATAACACTTACTACCCAGGAACAAAAACTGCGTTACATAGTGAATCGTTAAAAGAAGTTCACCGTGTTTTGTCTGTATGGTCTGCTTTGTTTGTCTGTTTATTTTGGCTACCAGTGCCGTGTCCTGTGTATTTTTGTTTGTTACAACCTTTTTATTTTCTGTTCTGTTTATTTATTAAATGCTGAGTGAAAGCATTCGCTCAGCTCCACCAAACTCCATACCTCTCTTTGTTTATTTCCTGGCTCTGGTCTGACGCCACCCATTCTGGCCGTCTTTGTGACAATGCCTTAATAATTACTTCCATCGCCATGGTAAAAGCCAGTGGAAAAATGGTGCATCCTGCCATTATTCCAATTTCTAGACATTGCCATGTAGTGCTGAATTCTGAAGTTGAAAAACTAAATTGCAAATCTCCAAAGCAGGCTTTCACTAAATTTGTTATTGTCCTCGGTATACTGAAAAAATCAAATGCTGCCAAAGAAGTTCATGTGGTACTGAACCGTATGCATTAGCTAAATCCAGGAATGTCACATGCAGCGTCTTCCTCTCTTTTTTAGCTGTTTGAATATGCTGCCAGATCACAATGTTGTGTTCTAAGCATCATGGGACACCTGGAATACCAGCTTTCTGTACTGAAGTGTCAATGAAGCAGTTCTTCAATAGGTAAGCTGACAATATCTGAGCAACAATGCTGAAGAAAATCTTGCCTTTCACATTTAACAGGGAAATAGGACCAAACTGACCAATACACGTAGAATTTGTTTTCGTTTTGTATAAAGACCCCACCTGTTCAGCGCCATGGTCTTGGTACAACCTGTTATAAACAGTACAAACAGTACAGGGGAAGTTTCAGCAACTAAAAATGCTAACCAGGCCAACAGCTTCTATTCCCTGAGAAATAATAACATTGACAAAAGGTGTCTGAGGCCTACGAAAGAATGGTGTGTAGTCATAAACTCGATGATATAATAAAGATTTTTTTTAACAGCTTTTGAAAGCACAAAGAGCCATTTATCATTTGAATTAGTTTACCTTTATACGACTGTAATTGCCCAGGAACACATGCAGATCACTAGGTTTGAGACCTAGAGTTCAAGTTATTATTTCACATATGCAAATGATCAAAAGGTCATATCGTATTACCTTGTCTGTATTTCTAAATGTATAATCAATCAGTCTACTGGTTTAAAACAAGAGGTGAATGTGAAACATGTCCTGCATGTGTAGCGATGACTGCCCTTCATAATTCACATACAAAAAGAGTTATAGTTGTTTAAGATAAATAACTTTATATACTGTATTTATTCAGCAATGTTGTTTAGTCACAGACAAATGGGTTTCAAAAACCAAAGCTAATTTCTTCAAGTACAAATTAATAATAAAACACTACACAGTGTAGTTTTTGATGAGGCGTCAGTATACGCCTCAAATAAGTAGAAATGTTTTATTGTATACTGGACAACTGTTTTCTTTAAGTTTAACGAACTGCAACATATTTGTTTCTATATCAATCAACTCAAAAGCTCATCACGATATTATTGTTCTGAACTGCCTGAATGTTTGAAGCTAATTAGTGCCGGTTACTGAACAAGATAAGATTTACTCCAGGGTCTCATCTCATTAACAACGGTTAACTTTCAAAGGCTTGCAAACTTTCAAGCCAAGGCTCCAATCAATCTTGCAAACCCCCACCCACCCTCCTCCAGCATGTAGACACCACCACAGCAATAAGAGTAAGCTCAAATTGCTCAACAGCTTAATAGCGTTTTTTTGCACACTGGCCTTTGAGAATAAGACACACGTCATTTTTAATTTGCTGATCATTTACTATCCTCCATAAGCCTATGAGATGGGGTCAATAAGAGCAGATTTCATATTTTGCTTGTAGCTCCTTTTAAATCACATCTGTTGGGAAAGTAATGGTGATTTAAAAAAGAAAAAAAAAGAAATAATGCTAAAGTCTCTGAAAGGAGACATGTATACTCATTATACACTTTTTACTTCAGGTATTGTGTTTGTAAGTGAACATATAAATACATTAGTTATTCATAAGAACATAAGAAAGGTTAAAAACGAGAAGAGGCCATTTACCCGACCTTGCTCATTTGGTTGTTAGTAGCTTATTGATCCCAGAATCTCGTCAAGCAGCTTCTTGGAGGATCCTATAGTGTCAACTTCAACAACATTACAGGGGAGTTGGTTCCAGACTCCTACAATTCTCTGTGTAAAAAAGTGCCTTCTATTTTCTGTTCTGAATGCCCCTTTATCTAATCTGCAATTGTGACCCCTGGTCCTTGTTTCTTTTTTCAGGTTGAAAAAGTCCCTTGGAACGACACTGTGAAAACCTTTTAGAATTTTGAATGCTTGAATCTGATTGTCGCATAGTCTTCTTTGTTCAAGACTGATCAGATTCAATTATTTTAGCCTGTCTGCATATGACATGCCTTTTAAAACCGGAATAACTCTGGTCGCTCTTCTTTGCACTCTTTCGAGAGCGGCAATATCCTTTTTGTAGCGAGGTGACGAGAACTGAACACAATATTCTAAATAAGGTCTTACTAATGCATTGCAAAGTTTTAGTATTACTTCCCTTGATTTAATTTTAACACTTTTCACTATATATTCGAGCATTTCGTTGGCCTTTTTATAGCTTCCCCCTAGATGAAGACATTTTTGAGTCAACCTAAACTCCTACGTCTTTTTCATAGGTTCCTTCTTCAAATTCTTCCATATGGTATTTATAATGGAAATTTGAATTACCTGGGGGCAGTACCTTACACTTTTCTTTATTAAATGTCATTTGCCATTTAATAAGTTTGCTTACTAGTTTGCTAATCTAAGTAATTGATGTCGATTAGGAAGAGCTGAGACCTAATACTGATCCCTGTGGTACTCCACTGGTTACCTCGCTCCATTTTGAGGTTTCTACTCTAATCAGTACTTTCTGTTTTCTACATCTTAATCACTCCCTAATCCATGTGCATGCAGTTCCTTGAATCCTGACTGCATTCAGTTTGAGAATTAATCTTTTATGCAGGACTGTGTCAGAAGGTTTCTGGAAATCTAAATAAACCATGTCATATGCTTTGCAATTATCCATTGTCGATGTTGCATCCTCAAAAATATCTAACAGGTACAGTGGGTTTAGTAATGTGGACATTAAATCATCAGCACACCTTTCAATACAGCTTGTTTGAGTTTAGCTCTTTGCAAATTTGGGGAACTGATCATGTTGCATCAGCCTATTGCAAACCCCACAAAAAGTAGTCATGGGTGCATAATGCAAAGGGAATGGCATCTATATCAGCAGTGTTTTTGGGGTCAAAGCAAGTCATTGGCTGCAAACCATTTTAGGTCACTTAGACAAACAGCTGGTAACACTCCAGGTGAAATGCAGGACTTCCTGCAAGTAAAACATACACACAATTATTTCTTTAATCTAGTATGGTAGCATACATGAATGAATGGCTGTCAAGACATGTAAGACGTGTGTTATCTCATCCCTTTAGTTGTCTTTATATTATACCTATATACAGTAGTCTAATACTGTATCTGTGTCTCTGTATTGGATTTAACAAATATCGAAAGACCTAAAAAGGTTTTACATAGGATATTATGGATAACCACTACCAGCAGCAAGGGATTCTAACTAACAAATCAGTAGCTACTGTAAAGATTTTGCATACGGTCCATATTCACCAGCAAAGTAGAAAAGTACTAAAAATATATTTTTAACTTCATTTTCCTTATCTATCATCTAAAATTCACAATTAAAACTATGCATACTTACACCTATCTTGAACAAACTTCAAAATAAATCTTGTCTGTGAAGTTTGTTGGTGCAACAGAGTTTTGAGCAGCTTTGGGACTGACCAGAGTTGCCTAAAGCAAACATACTCCCATTTTCGAATGCCTTGCCCAACAGGTTTGTCTGTTTTTGCTTCCCACATTATCAACCTACAACCCAAGGGTATATTTTGTATTTTTTATGGCAATGGGACAAAGTTAACATGTAGGTTGAAAGTTCTTGGTAAAAGAACTACAGTATGGCAGCCTTTGAATACCTTTTAACAAGTTTCAATTGCCATGTAATATCATAAAAATACTTACTTACACTATTACAGCATCATGACCAAGTCATACCTCCAATTTTGAGGGCCTGATTATTTTTTAATTGAAGATTAATTGATCTGTATTTCAATTTATCTGAATCTACACCTCCAAAACAATCCTACAATGCACTTCAATTGTATCAGGTGCTCAAAAATAAAAGCTCAGAACACTTTATAAAATTCTCTGAAAACTTTCAACAGCCTTTTCAGCTAAAACAACATTACAATGAGACAGCAGTCGGTTAGACACAATTGCTGGTAAAAACACAAGGACATTAAGAGAGCAACAAAAACAGAGCAGGACTTGGTGGTATTCCAAGACAAAAGACCCATCATTATTAGTGTTTAGCTGCATTACTGCCTTTCTGCAAATTAAATCATATATCTTGTTTAAAACCAGCATCATAAAAAGAATGCTTGGTGGGATTCTTGCTGAAGCTCCCTACTCGTACTGCAAACTATCTCATTATGGCAAAATGTCCTTTACCTTTTTCGACATAAGTGTCTTGGAATCCCCTTTCTCCAAAAGTAATACATAGTTTTCTTTCTAGCTTTTAAATGAGGGACACAAACAGTCTTTTAAGCCTCACTACACTTGTTTAAACCCCTCAGCTCATTTATTTCTATATGATTTTCAGGTTTGCAATGTTGCAGCTGCTGCTATGAGGGGGCCCAAGTGAATGAGCTTGGATCTATAAATATTTTATATACGTAAGGTTGTTCCACAGACAGATTGTTATACTTCACAAAACATGGCCATATTACTAAACTACTGATAGACAGACAGGTAGACACAGACAATCACAGATTGCTTGAATGATTTCTCACAAATACACACAAACACACACCACAACAAAATTGAGTAAGCAAGGAAAATAATTGATGAGTGAAATACATTATATTATTTAGATTATATTATATTATTATATAGATATTATTATATATAAACTGTTAAACATGCTATGCATTTTCTTGGGATGAGAGAGGTGCTACTGTCATTAAATAAATGTTGGGAGAAAACAAACAAACAAACTCACAAATGTCAGTTCTTACCAACTGTTAAAAATGGCTATTCCTCCACATAACACAACCCCTTCAAATTACTGGTCATTCAACTTCTCAGAGGTCTATGTTTTAAAAAACAGAATTTGAAAAACAAAATGCTGTATAGCAGAGAATGTAACAATTGTGCTGCTTCTGTTTAAACATTTTCAAATCACGCAGTTCTTCTAAACCAAACCAGATGAAAAAGTGAAAAAAAGGCAGTCACTGACTAAACACACAACAACTAGAAAGCAGTTTTTTTCAAAACAAACTTGTGTTTTGTTAGGTAAGGACCGTCGTTAAGAGCTTCCCAATACATTATAGTAATAAAATATATATATATATATATATATATATATATATATATATATATATATATATATATATATATTATAATATATATATAATATAAAGATTTAATGTGTGTGTGTGTGTGTGTGTGTGTGTGTGTGTGTGTGTATATATATATATATTAAATTTGAAGTAAAATTGATATGTAAAAAAAGAGGGTTTAAAAATAATGTGGCACAAACAGCTAATGTTCACTGGAACTCTACTGAGAGAATAAAGTAAAACAAAATACAACTGTGTACCAACTATAAAAAATACCTTTAATGTGGTCTGTATCATTGATATTGCCAGAGTTTAAAACAATGCAGTAGTAACAACACTGGTATAGGAACGTAATCAAATAATACAACAGTGTAACTCTCAGTTTACTGTCTATATGCAGAGGGAATTAAGCCACATGACCTCAATTTGGCAGCCATATTAGGTCAGAGGTCAATTTCATGGTCTGCAACACATTTAGCTTTTACAGTAACCTTGCAGCTATGAAGCCACTACCTCCAATGGTTTCTAAGATACACAACTTTGACACTCGCAGTGACAGCTTTAAAAAAAAAAAAAACAAGAAAAGGTGCATTTTTCTTGGATGGTACCCATGTTAGAACTTGACCTAAGGAATATGACCCATCTTAGGTCAGAGGTCAAAGTTGTTGGATTTTGCCCACAAAGGCCCATAACACCAATAATAATAATGATCGCTAAAGGAAGTGGTACCCTCTGCTGGTGTAACCATGTACTCAGAAATGACTCCATCAAGACAAGGCTTACAGCTAAGGATGCCAAACATGCACAGTTGAGTGACAGTATATAGGTCAGGGATCTGATCAGGTTTTTTGCATTTTGACACAATACATAGTATAGTCATTAACATAGTGAACAAGTAGTCTACTTTATGGGGGGCATGGCTAATGTTTTAAATCATAGGAAATTATTTCCTGCTCTCCTCATAAATAACCACTGTTTAACCACCAACACAATTGTCTAAAATTACAGTACAATGTGTTGGGTACTAAATAATACTGATCAGGCCATCACCTAATTGGTTAATACTTCCTCATGCAGTACTTGTGTTTGTAGTAGCTGATCCAATATGCAGTATGAGACAAGTTCAACAGTACTGTGCTTTAATAGGGCTCTTATGTAGGATATTCCTGAAGTGCGTGGGTTTCATTTGGATCAGAGATGTCAGTCTGGTACAGAGTGTTCTCTGCCATTATCTTGGTAATTGTGTATTTGCCTCTGATGTACTATCTGCTTGCTCCCTTTGCTCCACATTTCTTCTAAACCCTAGCAGCTGGATGCAATTTCTTCAGCATCATTGGCAGCAGGAAAGTTCAGCACTCCTTGTTAGTACTATTGCACAGTACAAGATGCTGCATCTTGAGATTTCGAATTGTGTGTGCAGATATTGAACAAGACTGCAGGACATTTAATGGCATGTTATAGAACAGTGCCCCCTAAAGACTGAAATGGGAAATGTGTATGTTCAGAACGCTAGCAGGCAATGCCAGTGTCTGACTGTATCAGATGCATTTACCTGCAGACATGGGAACTTTGAAGTTGGCCTACAAGACCAAAAAGAGAATATAAAGCCTGTTTTAGAATTACTGTTCAACAACCTATTATAAAAGGCAACTTAATTATGCATTAAATTTAATTTTAAAAAAAGGATAATGGGTACCCTAGTATCCTTTAAGTTTAATGCTTTTGTAAAGCTGTATTTAATCCTGCACTTAAACCAATCTGTAGTATCTTGTATTTCACTTGCACTCTTATCTAACCCTGATGTAACTATCAAAACTTATCTGCTCTTGAACTGCCCCAATATCAAATTGTACTGTGTTTTGTATTTGCTCTTATTAGGACTGAAGTCACTGTATTTTGTATCTTGCTTTTAATTTTACTGTAATTCTTGATATGTATTTTTTGTACACAACTGTAAGGGCGTCTGCTAAGAAATAAATAATATGAATAATAACAACTACCATTATATTTCAAAAGGACCGCCACCGGGTACTGTATTTCCACTTATGAAAAAAAAAAAAAATGTAAATAAAATAAAAATACACGTCATAAAGCTTCTTTACTTATTTCAGCTGAAAACAGTTGTAATTGCTCTTGTATTAAGACGCAAGGATGTTTTTCAGTCTCCTGTTGCAGAGCTTTTCATTGTAAAAAAAATAGTTTTCAAAGTATTGAACTGTGTATTTTTAAAAAGGAATTTTAACTTGATTTGATTTGCATAATTACTGGTACCGAGATGGTGATTCTGCTGAATTTTGTATCAATTTGTATGGCTTGTAACAGACACTGACCCTTTAAATACAAATTCTTGAATTCTAGAATTCATAGAAATAAATCAAATTCTGATTCACTTGAACATTACAACTCATGTGCCATGCTAATGATAATTTCTACAAATCCAGCAACCGAACCTTATATTTATGGAGTATTTTAGAGTTTTTTTTGTTTTTTGTTTTTTGCTGTGTGTGTTGTTTTTTTTGTAAACCAAGTTTATCCCAAAACGTTTTTGCTTTAGATTAAATCGGTAGGGCTATATTTTCAAAATGTTTACTCCAGTCTTTAAGCAGTGCTAAACATTATCATCATTTCTTATTGGACTTGCTAATGAGGGATGGGTTTACAGTCTTATTACCAAGTATCATTTTCTAGATCAATGTGGACTTGAACAAACCAGCTTTTGTTGTCAAGCCTTATTTTCTTGTCAAGTATGCAGCAAAACAGCTTGAAGAGTCATTTAGAATCTCTGCCAATTCTTATTCAGTCAAGAAAAAGCTGATGGTAAAGCCAGATGGTTTTACACCACAGACCAGGCCCATACAGTAACCGTTGCTCTTGCTGGCGAACAGCTGTAAACACTGGTTTTATGGGGCAGGTTCAAATCATGACAAATATGTGTTATCAAACAGTAATGGAAAATCCCAAAATATTGCCCAGTTAATTTAATTCCAAACCAGGTATCACTGTAAACAAGATGCTAAATCTAAGACAACCTATTCTTTATAGTGTATATAAAATTATTTACAAACTATAAAGTACGAACTCTGATTTTAATATAAAACTGTATTTAGGCATATACAAGTTCAAACAAAGGGGCGATCACCAAATCATAGACCTCTGGTGAATTTTAAAATATGGCCTAGGTAGTTTCTGAAGCTTTTACATTTTAAATGGCTTTGCAACCTTTCACCTGTCTTGCCAGTCTACTGTCAAAGTCAGTTTTTTAATTTTTGATTTTATTTTATTAGGCTATTGTTGATGAGAAAGGGTTAATCTCATTCCCTAATCTCAGGTTCAATAGATCATTGGCAGTTACCAATACTCAGCTTCCTCTAATGTCTCGCAGTAACATATTTCACCTTCCTGTAATGCCCAGATGAAAGAAAATAATTAAAATGCAAAACAGTTGCTGGTTTAATCTGACAGTTTTTATGCAAATGAGGTAGTGTTCTCTGATCTCAAAGGAATGCATTGTGCCATTTGAACATTTTAATAATTTACATAGGAAATGGCCAAAAAGTAAGCAGCCTACAAAAACATAATCAAATTACCCAAGTATGAATTAGAAGTGCGAGGGGATTTAATACACACCACCACAGATGTTCTGCTGTAGCCATGTGTAACAAGACAAATGAAAACCACACCTTCTTGTCTTTCACCGTCTTGCATCAGAAGATATCAGATCATGTTTTTAAAAGGCTGGGACATGAAAGAACTTATGAAAATCAAAAACACAACTATTTTGATGTCTTTCTTTTTTATAATGAAACAAGTATGTCCAAGAGAAAGTTTTTCAAGACATAAATGATCATTACAGGTACAACATGGTAAACTATTATGTTGAAGACACCTTCATTTTTTTTTTTTTTTTTTTAAATTACACCATCGATCTTGACTACACTGCGTATACACCTGCCCGCAGGCAATGACACTTTGCACCTCACTTCATATTTTGAAGTTATACAGATGGATGATTCTGACTGACATGTTAGGGAACATGGAAAAGCATATAAAATAATTCCATGTACAATTCACTCAGTCTCTTATGATGTTGGGACTTCAGTAACACCTCATAACTTACTAAATCAAAAAAGATATTACAGTTGACACCTTGTAACATAGTGACCTCCCTAACACTTCAGTAGGTCTATATGTAAACCATTTGCTTCCACAGTGGCTTGTAGCCGTTGCCCACTGTACAAATCCACAAAATCAAACAGGAGGTATATAGCAATGTAACAAATAAAATGCACATCTGTTGTATGTATACCCTATCCAAAACACAAAAAAAGTGTAAAAGGGTGCAAATTACTTGTTCAAACATTACAGTGCTACTTAAAACTAAAGTTCAGACATGTTTACTGTTGGCATTATACATAAAATGCTGTGATTAAAAGGCAGTGGACAGACCCCCTTCCACTCCATCAGCACATGCAAACGCATCGCTATCAGCAAGCAGCATTCCCTATAACACTGCCTTCAAGGCAAACTCTTGCCAAGAAAGATAAATGGAACCAGATTGAAAGTGACAGGTTTTAGACAAAAAGAGGCAAAGTTCTTAGTTTAATTAGTCATTTAATGATCACTAAAATACAAGTGAAAAGACTGTCATTAACAACCTCAGTAGTTTTAGCTGGAAGAGGAGTTCATTCACTTGTTCTTCCCTACTGCACATTATACCCAACAGCTTTATGGTGACATTAAACTACTCCCTTTCAAATATCGGTTATTTTTTGTTATTATTGTAAAATTGGGAACCATTATTCTGTGAGGGACACGCACATACACAGCATCCCATATATTTTCTATTACAGCCAGGAGCTCTTACTTGATTGAGTTTCTAAAGTAGTGATCAGCTGGGTTTTTCACGGTGCAACTGTTCAGCAACCACAGATCGGCTTCAGATGGATTCTCTGGAGAATGTGAAAAGACAGAAGTGATGCATTAGAAAAATCAGAGTTCGTACCAGGAATTCTGTCCCATTCTGCACATTATAAATACTGCATTTTGTTGCTTACAACAATTAATTAAGCCAAGCATCTCTCTGCCTTCCCCACCTCTTTTAGGAAAGATGCATTTCCAAGGCTTTGTATGACTTCCAGGGGTATGTCACACTGTGTAAGCTTCCAG
This sequence comes from Polyodon spathula, assembly GCF_017654505.1. Taxonomy (NCBI): domain Eukaryota; kingdom Metazoa; phylum Chordata; class Actinopteri; order Acipenseriformes; family Polyodontidae; genus Polyodon; species Polyodon spathula. Next base: position 69,527,035 of record NC_054536.1, read on the forward strand.
GGTAATTTTGTCCCATCCTACATAGGATGCTGAACTAGATATATCACTTACTATCCTTTTCCATCACTGAAGCATTTATGTCCACCAGTGTCATTTGGAGCATATCAAAATTGGGCAACTCCAGTCAAAAATCGACCTTTATGCTTAAAAAGACTTTTTATGCCATCGAGAAACGTCTCACTTAGCGAAATCCCTTTATCATATTCAAAATGCAACAAAACTAACTTGCACTTATCTGGAGTCTGAGCTCCACCCCTCTCGTGCTTCAGCACAGGTGGAGTCACTAAAGGTAAGGCAGATGGGCCCGCTTCGTCCCGAAGCAGAGATTTCAGCTGTCGTTCAGAGTATTGTGTGCAATACTCATTAAGCGTTTTCCTCTTGCGCCCCATTTTCAAGTCAAACTAGTAACTGTCATCATATATTTTCTTATAGCAAAAGCCTACCTACACCTTATCCTGCTAATTTCAACGTAGGCGCTTTGAATGACAGGCTCTGTAGCTATCAAATGAAAGTGCACAGACGGCACAGGTTTGATAACTGACAGTCATTTTAAACGAAGGAGAGCTGCTTCAGTCAATGAGATTTGTCAGGACAGGATGAAATGACTGACAGTGAAACTACAGTAGCCACTGAGTTGACTGACAGCGACTCCTACCCATTCAAAACAGAATGTAGACGAGACAGACAGCAAGTATTAAAACTACACAAACTAGAGATGATTTCTAAATTATAATTTTGATAAGAAAAAAAATAGCAAGTGGTTTTACCGACATTTATCCTATATAAATTTATTTCAATCTAACCCATATTTTTGGGGAATTCAACATTTAACGAGTGCAGTGCATCCTGAAAGCAGCTGTAAACTCTAAATTGTAACAAGATTTCCCTTTCTAAAAGGTTTACTATGTACTGTAGCAGACAGAGAGTACAACAGTCTACAGCAGTGTTTCCCAAACATTTTGATTGACGACCCAAATGAATACAGAAATAACGAACCTACGACCCAAAATGCAGTATTTTAACTTAAATACTTCTTAACCAATCAAAAAGTCACATTTCATTTATTTGTAACTATACATTATATAAGCATTCAGGCTTTGGTAGTTTTACAGGTTGCTAAAATGTTTGCTTTTATCAAATCACTTATTAGTAAAAAAAAAAAAAAAAAAAAAAAAAGGTATTAAACTAACATATAAATTTAAAATTGTATTGCAACACACTGAATACCATTTTTGATTTTCAACTCAACATCAAGCATTGCAAACATACTGTCAACCTGTCAAAGATTAGGCTAGCTACTACTGACACTTACTGTCTAGCTGTTAAAAATGAAAGAAAAAATAGAACACTTTTAAAATGAATAAAAATCATAAAAGCAATGATGGTTTTGCAGTCCAAAAATGGTTTACAAGGTTATTCCTGCTGATTTTGAAGGCTATGGTAAATATCCGACATGCTTACACACAGGCTGTCACCTACATGTTTCTGTCATTAGTTTTTATTCGAGTCACAGCTGAAGATGCTGATTCACACAGATAGGTGGTGGTAGTGGTGGTGAATGGCAGTAAAACTGAAATCGCCTTACCAGCGAGTTCTGGGAATTTGCCTACAGCAAGGAGCCAAAATTTCTACGCAATTTCACCTGGGTAACAGACACAGGTAAACAATGTGCGTATGAATGCCCCGGAAGCAGCTTGTTACGGGCGCTTCCATCCAAGCTTCTCTGGATTAAACCGTCGGCCCAAATGTTGATTAGAGAAAATGTTTCATCATCCCTACAGCAATCTGGCTCATGGTGTGACTAAACAGAATAAACAAAAACATTCCTTGCAGAAGTGAAACCTGAACGCAGGCATAGTTGTTTGTTTTTTTGTCGGCTTAAGAATGGCCATCATGCATTTTGTCTCACTCAACCCAGGTTAAAGCATGTTGAGCCACATCGTGAAGTAGGTCGCTGGGATCCAGGTACGTGGTTTCACACCGCATGGGATTGTGAGCCGGGTAGCCAGAACCCAGGTCCGGACCCGTGTAGGCGTGCCAGTAGGAAAGGGGCTTAGGAAAGTAGTCCTAAAACTTATTGTAAAGGGCTTTTAAATGCTGGTCAATTACCCATTTGGTAATGGAGACATCAAAATCCTTGTTCTTTTCAATAAATACAGACAGAAGTGGGAACATTTTATAACGGCATTCTGTCATTCGTTTCTGCCAAAACTGAATGCCTCAAATTTGCAGTGTTGCTCAAATATTACCATCTTTTCCCTGCATTGTTAAATTCAATTTGTTTAGGTGAGTGAATAAATCTACAAGGTATGTCAGTGAAAGAAACCAATTCATATCATCTAAAAAACGCAGCTCTTCTCGAAGCTCAAATACACTGCAGAACCTTCCTACAGGAAAGCCAACATGTTTCAGTGTGCATTAATAGCTGTTCATGATAGGCTCCTATAATTCACAGCACAAAGTCTGGAAGCAACGTGTATTTAAAGCACCGATCTTAATATGGTTCACAACCTTAACTGCTGCATTTAAAACATTTATTTATTTATTAATTTATTACTAATTCAAAATACAGCACATGTCCAATTTGAATGTTGTTACATTTAGGGCAGTATGCTAGCAGTGAAGAAGAAAGCCACATTTACTTTCTTAAAAGTTGGTGGATTGAAGTGAGTGACAGAAAATAACTTTCACTTGATGACTATTCAGGCCAGTACGATGATTTTTGATGGCTTAAGCCAAGAAATCTCAGTATAATAGAACACTCCAGGTATAATAAAAATAGCCACAAGCAGTTTATTTTATTTTTTTTTTCCTGCCAAATCAAAAAACAAATTGTCAGTAGTTTGAGTTGTTACATTTTGGAATGGCTACCCAGCACCACGTAATTTAACGACGTTGCAATGACATGGACACTGTTTTTGTGTGTGTGTGTGTGTGTGTGTGTGTGTGTAAACCATCAAACCAAAGGCATTGGGTTTTGGTAGTTTCAGCCCAGCTGCACTTAGATTTATTACACACTGCTACTGTACCTCTTTGGTCTCTGAATCTGAAGGACCAAAAATAATTTGGTGTAGGGAGGTGGCCAAACACTACATATGACCCCTCATGATGTCAATGTGCTCAGCCACGTAGGGTTGGAAAAATTTGAGCTGGGCCAAACAATTATTTTCGTAATTGAATATTAATATATTTGAATACTAATATATTTGCAGTGCGTTTGTCATACATTTTTTGGGGTGTTTGCTGTCTGCTTTTTATTTTGTTCCACCATGTTATTTAAAATTTGAAAACAGCTCAAAATAGATTGCAGTAACATAAAAGAGAGTTAGGAAGTTGTGTATGTGCCGATTTATATATAAAAACACAAAATGCAAACCAAGTCTTTAATATCTAGCCTTCTGCACTTCCAGGGTAGCAGAATGTCCTCAATCTTCAGGGCACAGACTGTAAACCTTCCGGACACCAGGTCCTAGGGTGGGAGGGTGGGGGGGGGGGCTGTGTGAGCATTAATGTGAATTGTAAAGAGGACATCTTAGACACAGCACTGTTTTAAAGGAAACATTTCTTTCTTTTTTATTGGAATAATGTTGCCTATTTTGAGCGATTTTTTTGTTTATTTCATTAAATATGTTTTGGTAGTGGTGCAACAATTAATCGATGCATCGATTAGATCATCTGTCATTAATTCCCAGAGCTTTGATTACATATTGGTGAATTGCTACATCAAATTAGAACCCAGTTTGAAGTCTCCTGTTGCCAGTTTGTATTAAAACCTTGAGTGTGTGAGAATGCGCTGTACTAATGCTAGTATGGTAGACAAACAATGTCAGCGCGTTGCTAAGATACACACTATAGACCTCTACATTCTCGTTGGACAAGCCAAATCTGAAGTAGGTCTATTCACATTTTCTTGATTTAAAAATTAAGGCAATATGTTTTTTATTTATTTATGTATTTATTTTATTTAAATCTATTAAATTTACCAATTACCTTCTTTTGTTTCAAAGCATGTTGTGTTTGGATTATATGGCAATATTATATAAAAAGAAGCTGAATTTAATATAGTAGTTAAATTAGTCAGGATTTGTGAGATTAATTCAAATGTTTTACTTTTGGACATAAAATGTTAACAGTAATGAACAACCATAGTTTAGATAGAAATTGCTTGTGTTAAAATATTGTATTTTTTATTATTATTACAATGTAAAATGGACATTTGAAACGGATCCACGCATATTCTTCTCCTTTGTATTTCTTTTTTTATAAACATAAATGTGATAATTTGAATGTAAGTTGTTCCTTTTTGTGTAACTGTTATGCACAAGTGTTTTTAACTATTGGATCTTCTGTTAAAAATTACGTCAAGTGCAAACGTCAATGCTTTGATCATCGTTGATAAATGCCTATACGATAATCGAAAAATAAATTAGGCTGCCAATTGCACGACTAATGTTTAATTAACTAGGGAAGAGTGAATTATTTATTTTTTTTACTAAAAATGTAATTTACCAAAAAAAAAAAAAAAAAAAAAAATGTGTAGAATGCACACACACGGTTGAATTGGGTACGACTGTACACACAAGTGTGTGCAGGGAGGGAGTTACTGTAACTTATGTCCTCTGTAAATGACACCTGAGAATAGATGAGAACTTTTGATGGAACGAATATATAGAAAGGTATAATGAATTTAACCAAAAGGTCACCATTCTGATAAAAGTAAATATGGCCCTAAGTCTCTTAATGCAGTGTTTTGTAATGCTTTGTAAAGCTGGGAGTGTTTGCTTAACATTTGTGTGATGAGCAAGTTCAGCTTGTCTTTGTATTGTATTGTTTTACAATAATCCCACCTCACCCTCTGATGACTTGGATGTGGCATTTTAATAATAAAAATTGACACTTTACTAAAATATGAATACAAGGAAATGCAACAAAATAACAAAAAGCTTGCAATTACCACCGATGTCGTAGTAGATTATTACTGTGGTCACGTGTTCTTTTGCAACACGGCATGCAGGGTAAAAAATAAAAAAACACCTTTATTTTGTTTTTGTAAATACTCCACAAACAGAGGATAATTAAAGTGAAAGTGTGCATTTGTTTTTGAGTGACAATGTGCCCAGACTCAGACAATATGAGCCAGATAACAAGTGTAGTGTAGGGTCTCGTTGATGCTGGTGAAAAGCACACATTGTGCAGCCCTGTGCACTTCTATAAGCAAATCACATCGGAAACTGGAACAGTGAAGCCCATTCACACACTCGTTAATACCAAATCCTGGTTAAGATCAAATACAGGTGACTATCAACATATATACTACTGTATTCTTTTTAAATAGTAGGCTAAACTAACCTTACTTTGGATGAAATCCAGGTTTTATTGTGGCTAATGATTTAATCTTAAGAGGGTTTTTACGATGGACCGAGCTGAAGGACAAATGTGTTAGTGCATCTGTCAGAACTATGATCTTAATCCATCAAGGAAATTGCACTCAGGGTTCTCCCCAGGAATTCTGTATATTCTGGGTGGCACAGCATTATAGTCGGAAGCACTTTTAAAGGAAACTAAAATTGCCTTACCTTAAATATATAATAAGACAAAGAATTTGAATAATAATAGTAAGAAATTGAATAATGAACAATAGTTCACCCTAATTCGTACACAGGCTATACTGCTCCATTTACCATCGTGATCTTTGTGTTTCTGGCAGAGCTTGCACATCATACCTCCCAATTCCTTACTGCAAAAAAGCCATTTCCACTTTTTTTCCCCCATGTAACCAACCTCTATTTTGGGGTGTGTGACAGAAAGAGATGTAATCTCAGCTGCAAATCTATATCCCGACCAGAAAGGGCACTGTGTAAGGTGGGTAGTACGCTTTCCCATAGATGGGCTGAGTCGACGGTAGGTGGCAACCAGAAGAAGTCGGCCATTTTGGGGAGCGCGTGTAGATGCGAGATTGCTAAACAACTCCATTGTGATCAGCTGTGAGGCGTGCTGCGATTGGATAAATTGTGGTACAGGGCTGATAACGGAGAGGAGTTTGGTAGTACAAAGGGGACGCAGTTACATGAGTATAGCCCTTATGCTGAAATGTGATCTGAAGCCAGGGTGCTGTTTGTTATTAATTTGATTTGTGCGTGTCATTGTTACAGGAGTGAGGAATAAGGGAGCTGCAGCCAGGGAGCTAGCCTAACCACCCAGAGCACTTTTTAATACGGCACATCCACACATAGTACCAGCTGTTTTGAGGGACACAGAGCACATTGCCGTGCACTTGTGGATTATATTTGTGTGTTGGTATTTTATTATTGATTGTTACTGTGAATTTTGGACATTTTCACCACTCCCACAAAATCCCTCAGACACAGACATCAGCATTGCCTAGGAATTTGAAAACAGTCTTATTCTTGGTTAAGCAAAACAAACTGCTCAAAAGTATACAAGTAGAAATGTTTGCATGAAAAAAAAACCTCTCAATATGCTAAATCAACCTTTGTACACAAAAAGAGAACAGCAAATTAAAATAATTGAATGTATAATGTAAATGTTGATGCATATGTGTTATTTATCACAGTGTACAGCTTTTAAAATTATTGAGGAATACATACTCATTTTCTTTTCTAGATTAGTTGATGTTGCTTGTTTTTCAGGTGAACTAAATCTCTGTAGAGGGAATTGTGTATGGCCTGGGGCAGGCAGCAAGACAAATGGGGAACTGCAAAGAAGAATTGGGTAACAGCTGACAACAGACAAGCTGAAGACGAAAGAGCTGCAATGGGTGGACTCTGTCAATGAAGAGCAGGAACCAACATTGTGATTGGCATGAGAATTCCTATGACAAAGAGCAAGTGCAAACCAGCTGGAAGAAGCCACGGTGATTTGACATCCTAAAGGGAACCAGTGATAGGAATGTTGAAGGTAGTCCAAATCATCCTAATGAGCCTTTACGAATTAACAGAAGGACAAGAGTGGGTGGGTAAGTGGGTGCAAACCACAGATATTAAAATGGGAATGTGGCAGCTTAAGAGAAAGTCCAGTGAACTATTATGGAACTAATTTACCACTGTTTGTGTAAAGTGGAGTAAATTGATCAGTTGCCATGACTGCAACAAAAACTGAGGGTACTCAAAATCTGATTACAATGGCCAAAAATATGTCAGCAACATACAGTACTGCACACATCCCCACCAAGGATATTAAAAAAAACAAACAGTCTTAGTTCTCTAAGCAGGTAACGTATTGAATAGCACTCTGTAATTTTGAGTGACATATTGTACCAAAGCTTTGGAAAAGAGGGTGCAGATCTGCAGTACCTTTCAGATCAACTAATTAGTGACCAGAACACACAAAATATTCTTAAACACTGCAGTAACACTTGATTCCTATTGAAGATCTTATGGAAAGGGAATACATGATGTTTTTACATTGTTCCTGTGAGAAAGAACACCATCGACAAATCAATTCAAGGACATGTCTAGGTCTACAAAGGTGAGTGGCAAAGAAAATCTTGAAGAAATTCAGTGATTGTGATTTCTGTAATCTTCCTTCCCTATATCCTTACTATGTGATAACTCTTGCATCCAAGCAAAATAAAAAGGATCCATTTCCCAAATTCCCCACCAGTCAACCCTGAACAAATGGCAATGTTATTTAAAAGAAAGTGGGTGGATATCCTTCTAATTCTCTAAGTCAGTTTCAACAGCTGAACCTATATAAGCAACGTGTCTTGAAAACAGAGTTTAAAACATGTATGTCAGTTATGTAGTCTACAGTATATAGTAAAAGATCAGTTATATAAAAAAGCAGACCATTATATTTAAGCTACTGAAGGTGCACACAGAAATGTAGTCCTCCCGATTCGCATACTCTCAAAAACGTATCTTAAAACATGTCTCATCACACAGCATGCATCATTCAACACATTAGAAAAACTTACTGTCTAGATATGTGCTACAGTTAATAAAAATCTAAGTAACATACAGAGAGACAGTCACACAGCCGACAACTGTACTTCGGTTCTAAATGTATGTGCAACACACCATTAGCCGACGTAGTAGGATTGTTTTGCCCACTGTTGCAATAAAGAAAAAAATATGGAACATGTACTGTAACACTATAGATGTGATCAATGTAAGATCACATTATTATTATCATTCGCAAACTCTTCACTACCTTGCACCCTTCCCCACCCATACCCTGTCCTCTGCTCACTCCCTCTACCCTCCTTCTCGCCCCTCTCGGACTCTGATATGTGCTCACTGCTCTAGAGCCATAAACTCACCATGTGTGCTCTGGACCCCCTCCCCACTCACCTCTTACAGGCTGCTGCCCCTGCCCTACTCCCTTTTATTTCCTCTCTACTCAACACCTCTCTGCTCGCTGGCTGTTTCGCCCTCTGCTTTCAAACAAGCCTGCATCACCTCCATCAACTGGGGTCCCAAAAAGGCTCAGTCCTGGGAACCCTCCTATTTTATTTCTACACCCGTTCCCCTGGGTCTGCTCATCTCCTCCCATGGCTTCTCGTATCACTTCTATGCTGATGATGCCCAGATCTTCCTCTCCTTGCCCACCTCTGACTTTTCCTCCCATATCTCTACCTATGTCTTTGCCATCTCATACTCAAAATCAGATATCTTTTTCTTCCCGCCCCCACCTCTGATCTCTTTATCTCTATTTCCCTTGAATCCACCACACTCACTCCCTCCTCATCCACCAAAAACCTTGGTGTCACCCTTGACCCCTCCTTCTCCTACTCAGCACATATTTACACTGGCACGTGCCTATTGCTTCTTTCTCAGCAACATATACAGAATTCGCCCCTTCCTCACCGATTACTCTACACAGCTCCTAGTTCAGGCTCTGGAACTGTCCCACCTTGACTACGGCAACACCCTCCTGGCTGGCCTTCCTGCCTCTGCTACCCGTCCACTCCAGCTCATCCAAAACTCTGTTGCTCGCCTTGTCTTCTCCTCCCCCATTTCTCCCATGCTACACCAATGCTCCGCTCTCTGCACTGGTGCCCTATCACTGCTCATATCCAATTCAAAACTCTTGTACTCACCTATCGCTGTCGTCATTCTGCTCCCTCCTATCTCCAGACTATCATTTCTCCCTACACCACCTCTTGCCCTCTCTGCTCCTCCACCTCTGGCAGACTAGCTGTACCCCCCTCTGCTCCCCAAACTCCAGAGCCTGCTCCTTCTCCATCCTTGCCCTACAGTGCTGGAATGACCTACCCACGGATATCAGGAGTATCCAGTCCCTGTCCACCTTCTGGCGCCTCCTCAAGGCACACACAACGATTTACTGTATAGAAAATCGTATCCTCGTAAAAGTAAATACATACTGTAGCGGACATGGATACAAAGTGGAATTCAAGGGTTTTAACCCTGTCTAACTGCTGGAAGAACATACCCTCCAATAAATTACAAGCAGCCAACAGACTCAGCTTCTAATCTGTCCAGTGTCATTCAAGTTTAAAATGTAGCTGCATTATTTAGTTTTTTAAACCAGCAAGCGTGTCTGCTAAAGTTAATTAAAATGTACTGGATTCAGACTTCTCCTGCACCTTACTGCAATACGTTTAATGGTAGAATAAAGACACCCAAATATTATAATATCTGCATAAGTCGAGGATACTATAGGTTATTATTATTATTATTATTATTATTATTATTGGACTTCAAAACGGTCTAAAATATCCAATTTGTTATAAAGATATTTTTGTCTGTACTGCGCATGGTTGTCACCCATCAACTAGAAATGGGAATTGTGAACAACATGACACTGAAACTGTTAAAGTTTCTCCTCTGTGCTACATTCCAAGGTACCTATTTAAAAAAACAAAGTGGAACTCTGGTCAAAGATTGACCAAAGGGAGTAAACCGACTCAGTCATTTAAAAAAGGAAGCTGATTGTTAATCTGGCCTTATGTCACCTTCCAGACTTGATAGGACCCATCACAACGGTTTTGTGTGGGCTCAATAAAGATACTACTTTGGATGAAAGCTTTGAAAAGGCTTCTGGACTGGCACGTTAAAACAAACAAAGCCAATTACAGCACAACTTTATCTCCAAGGACTGGGGCCCAGAACTGGAAAAGCCATGAACAAAGTCAGAATTATCAGCAATTCCCTCATAGCAGTGAGTCTGACATCATTTTTCCACACCAAGTTCAAGAACATTTTATTGAAGATTAAAAATGAATCTGTAAGCAAACAAGAAAAACTAATACAAACAACATTTATGGCAGGGTTGGGATTGCTTTCCAAGGTACAGTAACACGCTCTAATGAAGCAGCAACACAACAGTTATTAGTTCTCCTTCATTTGGGGAAAATTATGTGCTAACAGGGGACGAGCCTTGATGGGCCAAATGGGGAAATATCAAATGCGGGTCACACAGTAATCTAAAAAACAATTCTGTATCATTTTGCACCAAGTCAACACAAAACTAAATTACCACCATTAACAGCCCTACCTTTATAAAACAAAGTGCAGTACATATTGTACAACATAAACACAATTTATCGAACCTACAGAAACTGACCATTAGCAAAGAAATGTTGAGAATGTCCCTTTAATCAGTTACAAAAAAAGTATGTGAGTTAGAGTCAATTATATGTGTACAGATAATATGTTTAGTCATTTTCCTAAACCTGATAAACAATGTTAGCCACAGAGCCATACATGACAATGATCTACTTGTTAAATAAACTGACAGCAGGTGTGGCTTCCTGCGATTTTCAAACTGGTTACATTCAAGAACAATTTTCTTGTATATTGCAATTTAGAAGTACTTAAATAAACTGAGATGGATGAACAGTCGTTAGGGGTGTAATGATTCTCGGTGTGTCTTTACATATCTTATTTATTTTATTTCTTAGCAGTATCATAATAGAGATGTGTATGATGACAAATGACCAAAAGCAACATATAGCTAATTGTAGTTTACCAAGCAGTTCTTGAATGATGACTGCATGTAATTTATACAGTTGGTGCTGTATTGTCTCCCTGTTTCAATTAAAGTTTTTTGTCTTTTATCCAAATAATCTTATAACTCATCATTCAAAGTACAATAGCCCATCAAGGCGATGACATGTCCTGTATTGTGATATATTATATTGTGACCTGTATATCACAATATATACAGCATTGCAAACTTGGTGTACCATTACACTCATAACAGTCATAGTTGGAGAACTACAGTATAGTGTTAAGATGATTAAGAACACAAGTCTGTTAATACTACTAATGCAGTTGCACATTTTTCACATTTCAGTTTAAACATGCCTCACAAGCCTCCACTGTACCAAAAAATATATATATTAATGTGTGTTAAAAGCTAATGATATACAAACCTGACAGAACTTAAAACATAGCAATGCAAGCAATAGTCAATCTACATTCACTTTTGGTTGAACATATCTTTAAAAATTAAATTCACTGTCCTCAGTGTTTTTTAAAACATTAAATAAAGACAGGTCTGGTGGGATGATTTTGTTTTATGTCATTGGTGAATACATGTAATGGAATATGAAAGGTATGAAACATTTATGTGTTAACTTTTTATTATAAAATGGGCGATATGGAGAAATATTAATATTTCAATACCTAGCGGTTCCTGTCAGCTTTATTTTTTCTTTCATGAAAGAGAATTCGATGGGAGAATATTCAGTGGAAGTCAAGTCACCTGTCACCATTCTCCTGACAAGCTGTCAGGTCAGACTACACAAGATGCAAACTTCCATCTCTGAAACATTCTGTCATTATATTTTACCTGTTACTGTACTCGTTATTGGCATATGGACACGAAGGAATTTTACACCCTGTCAGGAAAGTTTATGCTAAAATGTCTTTAGAGTCTTTCTCTCGCTCTCTGGTATTTCAAACTAATTATAAATATTGCCAAAGGATGAAAAGATAATATGTAATGTAACAAAAGCTGCTGCTTGGTTTAAATATACAAAAATAAAACAAATACATAGAATCTATATCAATTTAAAAAAAGCAAAAAAACTCTCTCTCTCTCTCTCTCTCTCTCTCTCTCTCTCTCTCTCTCTATATATATATATATATATATATATATATATATATATATATATATATATATATATATATAGGCACAGTGGCTTGCAAAAGTATTCAGGCCCCAGACCAATTCTCTCATGTTACTGAATTACAAATGGTACATTGAAATTTTGTTCTGTTCGATATTTTATTTTAAAACACTTAAACTCAAAATCGATTATTGTAAGGTGACATTGGTTTTATGTTGGGAAATATTTTTAAGAAAAATAAAAAACTGAAATATCTTGCTTGCATAAGTATTCAACCCCCACACATTAATATTTGGTAGAGCCACCTTTTGCTGCAATAACAGCTTTAAGTCTTTTGGGGTAAGTGTCAGAGTGATTTTGGCCCATTCTTCTTGACAGATTTGCTCCAGGTTGTTCAGGTTTGTTGGACGACGCTTGTGGACCGCAATTTTCAAATAGTGCCACAGATTCTCAATGGGATTGAGATCAGGACTTTGTCTGGGCCACTGTAGGACATTCACCTTTTTGTTCTTGAGCCACTCCAATGTTGCTATTGTCCTGCTGAAAGGTGAATTTCTTCCCAAGCTTCAGTTTTTTAGCGGACTGAAGCAGATTCTCTTGCAGTATTTTCCTGTATTTTGCTCCATCCATTCTTCCTTCAATTGTAACAAGATGCCCAGTCCCTGCTGATGAGAAGCATCCCCACAGCATGATGCTGCCACCACCATACTTCACTGTAGGGATGGTGTGTCTTCAGGCATGGGTAGTGTTAGGTTTGCACCACACATAGCACTTTGAGTTTTGGCCAAAAAGCTCTATCTTGGTCGCATCTGACCACAAAACCTTTTCCCACATCGCAGCTGGGTCACTCTCATGCTTTCTGGCAAACTCCAGATGTGCTTTCAGATGGTACTTTTTGAGTAACTGCTTCTTTCTTGCCACCCTCCCATACAGGCCAGTGTTATGCAGAGCTCTTGATATGGTTGACTGGTGCACCATTACTCCACTCCCAGCCACTGAACTCTGTAGCGCCTTCAAAGTGATTGTTGGTCTCTCTTTGGCTTCTCTCACAAGTCTCCTTCTTGTTTGAGCACTGAGTTTTGAGGGACGGCCTTTTCTTGGCAGTGCCTGGGTGGTGTGATGCAGCTTCCACTTCCTGATTATTGATCCAACTGTGCTCACTGGGATATCCAAACACTTGGATATTATTTTGAACCCTTTCCCTAATCTATGCATTTGTATTACTTTATCTCTAACTTCTATAGAATGCTCTTTGGTCTTCATTTTCCTTCAGATTCACAGCCTTACCAATTATCCTTCAACAGTGGGGTTTTTATCCAGAAAATGTGACAGCAACTTTAATGGTTCACAGGTAGAGGCCAATGGTAAGGTAACTGTGTCCTCGTTAGGACAATTTCTTTCGTCGGTGCAAACTGGGAGCTTCCACAGCACAGGGGTTGAATACTTATGCAAGCAAGATATTTCAGTTTTTTTATTTTTCTTAAAAATATTTCCCAACATAAAACCAATGTCACCTTACAATAATTGATTCTGAGTTTCAGTGTTTAAAAATAAAATATCTACCAGAATGAAATTTCAATGTACCATTTGTAATATGAGAGAACTGGTCAGGGGTCTGAATACTTTTGCAAGCCACTGTGTATATATATATATTAAACATACAGGACTGGCCTCGCTAACCAAAGATTGAACGCAAAAGAAATCCAAAATGCTGTAAAATTAAGAATTTCCTCAAAATAAAATAATATATTTTATACCTTTTTGATATTTAGCAGTGTTGTAATCGAGGGCACAGGCTGGGTAAGACTCGAGTCGAGTCTTTGACATGCCAAGCTCAAGTCGACTCACCTGTCTGGCTCAAGTCAATTCGAGTCATTAGTTCTGACAGTCAATTTAATCAGATTCATTTTACAGAAGATTAGCAATCTACAAGTAAAAAGAAAATAATTTCTAATTAAAAATACAAAATTGAGATACACAATAATGTGGTCATACTTGCCCCACTGATGTTCACCATTAAAAGTCCCTGGTTGCTGCTTTGTTTTGTCTCCCCATTTCAGTGAATTCACGATTCCTTTGTCTTATTTATAGGCATATTTTGTTATTGACCATACAGAGGCCCTTTTACCTATCCTCAGTTGGGTTGGATGTACAGTAATGGATACCACAAAATAAAATAATGCCTTTAACCATTTACAATTGTACTGATGGCAGCCTGAGTGTTTTTCACTTTTGCTCAACAGTAAAACTCTGATAGTTAGTTGGATTTTTTTTTTTGTTTTTGTTTTCAGATACATTGACCATATGAAAGCATTTTGTGGCATTTCATTTGATATAGAGGTCTTGCTTCTAGGCCTTAAAACATAGCAGTTACAAAGGAAAACAGTCCAAGTACTGCAACTGAGGCGAAATCAGTTTTAAAACCATTGCATACTTGCACATATATGCTCTGTTTCAAAATTAACACAGCCTAATTTGCTTAATATCACAGAAAGAAAATGCATTTTGAAAGGCTAAGAGTTTAGTATAGTAATGAGTGTTAGAAAATAAGTAATTTTTGTTATTTTCAGATCAAATGTTGATTGTGCTTATTCCCAAAATCATGCTGCTGTGGTCTGGTTTGTCCATTTTCGTTTATGTGAATTTATTCTTTAAAAAAGAAAAACTAACTCTAAAACATCTATCAAGCGTGCAAATCCATATGTATTAAATTAATCAAAACACTAGATTAATTCAATTAGGGAATTCTGGACAACAAAGATGACAGTGCAACAGCTTCATTGATATCTGTACCGTATGCTGCCGTGCCAGTGGTGTAGAAGGCTATGGGATTGTAAAAATAAATACAATTCTTAAAACTCCAAAGGGCTGTTTTGTGTGTTCATTTCTTATACAGTGCATTATTATGTTCAATAAGCTTGTGTTTGAGTTTGGATTTGCAAGTTGGAGTTTGTATTTTAAAAACAACTAACAATTTTTGCAAAATATTTTTTGTTTTCTAAAACAATAAAAAAAAACATAGTATATTAGATCAATATACACTAAACCAGATAACAAACATTAAACCCCTATTTTTTTCAACCGCATTTAAGTTTTAAGCTTACTTAAATAAAAATCTATTGCTTGACCCACCAAATAAGTAATTTCTTATTGATACATGGTAAGAAATAACAAAATAAAAAAAAAGACCAAAAACTATTTCAGTTATTTTAGTTTGGCATTTCTCAGTGCTGGCAGGATGCAGACTGCTTATTTATCTCCCTATCTACTCCATAGTCTTTATGAACTCGACGAGCGCAGATACTCTTGAGTTGTGTCAATACGGACCATAATGAGTGTTACACTCACAGGAAACCAAAAATTTTCAGTGCTCCAGCTCAAAATCTTAGAATGAGAATGAAGACGATGGATTATGGCTTGAAAAATGTCAAAAATGTAACAAAGTTTGGAGAATTCTCAACTGGTTGACTTCATCTTTCAAAATACTGCTTTTCTCAACCAGCGTAGCACTGACAATTAACACGAGATGCTTGCAAACTAAAGGTTGTAGATTCAAATGTCACGTATACCTAACCTTTTTTGTATTTTTTTTATTTATATAAACTTTTTTTTTTTTTTTCTGCAGGCATACGTTTCATTTTAAAACAGAAATAAGTCATTTAATATAAATGATCTAGACTTCACAATAAGTGTGTTCCCTGGTATATTTCCATGTTGACATAAGTTAATTGTCATTAAAATCGAATGTGCTGTAACATACATATGTGTGGATAGAAGTGCCTGGGGTCTTCAATTTTGTACATTTTTTTGCCTGCAATGTGTGCGACTAGTCCATTTTAAAATGTCAAGAAATCATTTAATATACATGACACAGACATCAAAATAAGTGCATTCCCCAGTATATTTCCAAAATACGTTTATTGTCATTAAACTCGGATATCCTGTAATATACATGTGCATGTATCAAAGTGCCCGGAGTCTGCAAAAATCTGCTCTGCAAAAAATACGTCAGAAGAAGGAGGAGATGGACATTTTTAGCTTCCTTTGGCAACTTATTTCTCTTACTGTATGACAGTTGTTTTGTTTTTTTTTCAACATTTCACGTTAAGTGTTGGGAACTACAAATTAAATGTGGACTAGTGCTTTTGGCAAATTTACTTTTGCTGTGCCAGTACCCTGAAAACAAGTAAACTATCTGTGCTGTACAGATAGTCACTGACCGTTCCTCTCGATTCTCGTTACCCCATGACAACTGCAGGGCTACCTGACCTGTCATTTTGGAGATCCTGCAGCTTTCAAGAAAAATTCCCAGTACAAGATTGAAATGGTCACCTCAATAGAAGTAACTTTTACTTGGCCAGAAACAATGATGACATCATATTTTTTTGCTTGGGGATAACAAGCAGGCTAGAGTCGGAGAACCTCAGCTTGTGGGCAGGGACATAGCAGGTCAGCAGGTTGAGGAGGTACTCGGGACCTGTGTGATGAAAGGCATTGTAGGTGAGCAGGAGAGTTTTGAAAATAATCCTGAACTTTACAGGTAGCCAGTGCAGATGGGGAAGACGGGGGGTGATGTGATCACGTTTTTTTACATCTGATAAGGATCCTTGCAGCAACATCCTGAACAAGCTGCAGCTGGTTTCGTACTGTGCAGGAAGGCAGCAGCACAGTTTCCATGGTTTAGGGCAGCTATATTTATATTCTTAAGTTGAGTTTTACATCCTACTAGAAGGAGTTCAAATTTCTAGTGTTCAGCTGAAGAAAACTGGCAGACATCCAGGCCTCGATGTCTTGAATGTAAGCCGAGAGTGATCATGGCAGAGGGACTTCCAGGGTCGAGTTTTAAGTAGAGCTGGGTGCCGTCAGCATAGGACAGAAACAGGAGGCTGTGCTGACAGATGAGGTGACGCAGGGGAAGCATGTAGATGTTGAAGAGGCTCAAGAACAGACCTTTGAGGGACACGTCAAGTGACCGGGTGTGCGGCAGCACTGCTTCCATCATAGAAAACAGACTGCATGCATCCAGATAGGTTTACATGATATAGTGCACTGTGGGGGCGATGTAAGTATACGTGCAAATTTTTTAGTTTAGTTTGATTTTCGAGTTCCAGAAATCTCATACTGCTCTCTGTACTCCTAACTCACCTCACCTCTGGGCTGTAAGTGCAGCCGCTAAATAGCCCGATGAACAGGCAGTGCTCATTATGACCTTCACTATCATGATTGTGGTTCATTATTTCTGTGTGTTGAGTTTGCACTGATCTTAAGCTTATATAGACCACAGTGGAAAATAATTGTCTGGTCACTAGGCAATTTGGATTTTGCAGCTGCAATTATTTGTCTAACTTTATATCAGCCCCTGTATGCGCTTGAAACTGTTTCATTAATCAACTATGGACGGTTAGAAAATCTGCCTTTAAAAACAACAATCACAAAGGCTTTACACATGACCAAATGTAAGGGATGTTTGCTTGAAATGTTACAACAATGTGTTTTTTTTCCCCTTTTTATTGGTTCACACTTATCCATTTAGATCACTGAAGTATGTTATGTTGCCAATTCGTAGCCTTGTAAAAAAGAGGAATAAAAAATTAATCTGTGAATGAGTGTGGCAAAGTGCCCACCCCTGTGTGTATTTAGTGTTGTATGTTGTGTGTTAATGTTGATGTATTGGTACACGACATATAAACGGGTCTGTGTAACAAGAGTGTTTAAAATGTATATTTGTATTTAGGTACGAGGATTGCACAGCACTTCATGTGCAAGTAAAAAGTAATAATATGTGAGCACGGGGAATTGCACTTTATTAATTCACGTGCAGTTGTACCGCGACTCCATTTGAATGACTGATTAGCAATCCAGTCTCGGTACAGCTGCATAAAAGCAACATGTTTTCACTCACTCAGGCTTGTGTGTTCAGTGAGTGGAGAACGGGATTGGAGACAGAGGTAATAATACAAATAATAACGTAAAGTAAAATAGAAGCTCATCATGTTTGTCTGTGTAGTCTGTTTTGTTTGTCTCTTTTGTTTTGGCGAATGTACCGTGTCCTGGGTTTTTGTTTGTTACAACCTTTTTATTTCCTGTTCTGTTAATTCATTAAATGCTGAGCGCAAGCAAGCGCTCAGCTCCACCCAACTCCACCTCTCTGTCGTTTATTTCCTGGTTCCTGTTTCTGGTCTGATGTCCCCCACTCTGGCCGTCTTTGTGACAATGAGATAGAACTAAAATAAGAGGTGGAGATTAAATGGGTAGCATTTGAATTATGGGGGAGTCAAAACTTTTTTTGTTCAGTCTCTTAAATAAAAATGCTGTTAAATAGTTGAAATATTTAACTGGACCAAAATAGCTTTACAAAAAAGAATATTTTTTATATTGACTGTAAGCCAAATATTGGCAGACAAGAATCATACATTGTGGCATTGATATTATATAACAGCCCAACGCCTTTTTTTATATTCAGATTACAGTGCAGATTACAAAGAAATGACAACAAGTAAAACAGACTATAATACATTTTACAAATATACACATTTCACTTCAGGTTTATTGAATACCCTATTTCTCTCACACAAAACACAAGTACAATTCTTGGTTACAGTAACTAGAAAAAAAAGGGTTAGATAAAAACCGAACCATGAGGAGGAAGATCACTGATCTCGATGGTATTAGAAGCATCAGCAAGATCATTATTTTATGTTAATTTCAGGTAGCATAGTAGTAATCTTGTGGGTGCTGGTTTGTTAGCAATACAGTGGAGACCAAAGTCACATGTCAGTGCAAAAGGCAGCCACAGCAATACCCATTACACAATAAAAAAAGGGAACTTTCCGTAATACCAATATATTGGACATAAATCACTATGAGCAAATGTTTTATTAATGGGATGATACAGAATCCAACAGTCATGGGAGCATCTTTATAAACAGTGCTACAAATCATGGAAGGCTGCAAAATGTACTGATAAAAGGATGGGGAAATGTGGAATGTGTTAATTAGCCCCAATTCATTAGCGTAATGGAAGAAAGCATCAGTGCCTACCCTCAGCCCATGCTTAATGAGAATTTCCCTCACTTTCTTAAAACTAGGTGTGACATAATTATTGTTATTGTATTGATTACACAATAGACAACACCCCAAAAACACTGATTTTGGACAAGTGCAGCCTACATCACCACACACAAGACACGGACCATGCAATCTGCTTTAAAAGTATTATTTATGTATTATATATTTGTATAATGCCATACAAGATTTAATGCTAACATCTAAAAAAAAGCTTTTCCGTCAATGCCACCATTGTAAAGTTTCTAGTTGTGCTTGACTGGTGCTCCTACAAAAGCTTTAAAAACCTTGGTTTTACATCTTACCCAAACATTAGGCACCTGAAACAGCAAACTATACCAAACATATCCCAAAGGTTTCAATTATGTAAATTGAAGTGTTCAGTTAATAACCAACAGGATTCAAATATGAAGCCCAAAGGTGAGAGTGTGTGACTCTATACTGATAATATAAACAGACTATCTAAAAGGCAAACTCTCTAAAACAGTGCTGCATTGTACAGGCATGTATGCCCTTAAATGACGTGTATGTCTTCTTTTTTCCTGTGAAAACAAATATATGAAATTGAGTGTTCTGTGGGATCCCTGCCTGCCTTCCCCATTATTGTGGCAGGATGTTCACTTCAAAAGTAACCTCAAACCACAAGACTATGAGTATGTAATTAATTTTTACAGCAGAAAATGTAGCCTATCATATAAATCCTATTTAATGACCTGATTATAGACTGTCCTATTTTTAAGCACTGATATCACTGGGTGTCTTACATTTGCTGAGAAGTCAGTAATCTATTTCAGTTCCTTCTGTGATTACCATTTTGTTTGGGCTTTCACAATAATAATAATAATAATAATAATAATAATTAATAATAATAATAATAATAATAATAATAATAATATCTTCCAGTAAATACAGCTCATTTTGAAAATTCACAATACTGTGTATGTAAAATATCATTACCTCAGCAGGTATGAGACACTCACCGGGAATGAGGAGTTTTTAGTGCAGTACCCATAGGGACGAGAAAGGAAGAAAGAGGTTGAATTAATTAGCAGAGTTTGAATTACTTGTAATCTTTAGCTTGCAAGTATGTGTTTTAAACACAAGTCACCATGCTAGAGTGGAGAAGTGAGGGTGTTTGTGGATTAAATTATAGTCGACTAGGTAACCAGTGGGTTTATAAATCGCATTTCAGCGGATGAGGACATTTGGTGAGGCTGCAGCATACATTTCAATTTCAGTTTCAAAATAGCTCAAGCTGGTAATGCTGTGCATAAAGTAACGGTTAAGGTTTATAAAATAAAAAACACACACACCACAGACAAAGAACAGACATTATACATCAGCTTCTTCACATAATCCACTACAATTCCAATAATTCAATAAATCACGTCTGATGCTATTCAGGAGTTTGTGTTCTTGATGGATCTCACAGAAAAGAGGGCCCTTGATTTTGATACAGTTCATGCCATTAGAAAATGATGAGCTAATCCACAATATATCAAAATCCATATCATTTAATTTACAAAGGATTTGTTTGGGGATAACAGCCAAGTCAGACAAAAATCAGCTGATCTACAAATGATTTAGCTGAGGATTGGTACTGCATTTGGACATGTTTGCTCTGTAGTTTTATACTCGATTGTTCTTCTGTTCTGTTCTTTTTTTATTTAACCAGGAGTGTACCACTAAAAAGTGTATCACTATAGACTAGAACAAGTGCATGTAAATTATCACACACTGTAACCAAATTGCAGGATGAAATAGAAAAAACAGGAACCCAATTGAAAACTCTATTACCCAACTACTTAAATCAATATTTAAACCTATAACACAGTAAATACTTAAACTTAATCTAAAAATGCTCTTTTTCATTTGAATCTTATTTTTTCTTCATCAGTATTTTATTGTTACTTTTTGTTATTAGAGAGAGAAAGAGAGAGCGAGAAAGAGAGAGAGAAAATGGCGTCGCGTCTATGGCCCAGAACTGCAGCCCAGTTTGGGAACCCCTGACCTAGGGGATGCAAAATTAGACAAACAAAAAATAATAATAATAATAACTTCCTTAATGACACACGGACCTAAATTTTATACATTATATTTATATATATATATATACATTATATATATATATATATATATATATATATATATATATATATATATATATATATATATATATATATATATATATATATATATATATATATATATATATATAGTTATATATATATATATATATATCTATAGTTTACATACATACTGTAGTAGGTACAACTGCCTCTAATCAGTTAATCTACATAGCATGTGGAATAATCTAATCAGAAAACCAATTAGTACAAACCCTATACCTACTTGAATACATAAGTAATTTACCATGACCTAGATCATGAAACCCCTATAAACTTATGCTAAGGACCGGCCATGCCAAATGTTTCAGAACCAGATGTACAGCAAGTGTGGCAAATATACAGTAGAGACAGACATATCCAACACTGTAAGACCTGGGGAACTTTGCAGCGCCAGATGGTTCTAAAAATATAATAAACACATGGCTGTACAGTATTGTCTCATTATCCTGTGCCTTACTGTATAGAAGATGTTTGGCCAATGTGAAATGTTTAGAATACATTCTTATTGCCTGTTGACATAGTAGGTAGCACATTTGTACTTGGATTCTTTTTTTATTTTGAATAAAAATCTATTGCAATAGTCTTAGAAGTTAATGAGCTACAGTACAGGATAATGCCTGTGGCAACTCAGTGGCACAATTATAAAAATGTACCTTAAAAGCCATGCTATATGTACTACAAGTAAGAACTGTTATTCTGCAAAATCACTCCTATTTATTTTAGTTTAATTAGAGGCTGGATATCATACAAGCGCATCTAGAACAATGAAGGTAATACCAGCTGCAAACATTTCAACGAGGTAAACTCATCAGAGGTTTATTCACTATTTCTCTGCGCCTCATCATTTGCATATTTAACCTAAGTGGGCATGCAAGGGACCTACTCTCTGCTCCAGGCACACTTCATATGTTCTAGAGCTCTGCGATTGCGTGACCTAAATCATCCTCTTTAACTCTCAGAATATTAGTGACCTTGGAAATCAAGCACCAAGAGCTTGCAGCATTTGATTAAGCAGACCCTATAACAAGATGTCGCGCAAGGCAGAATCTGAAAGGCTACATCTCGCTCCTTAATTTATCTTTATTGGTATTAAAGTTATAACACTTTCACTCTCTATTCCACATGAGCCCCTTACTCTACAATGCAAGAGAGCACACAGGATTAAACAGGAATATTGCTGGGTCAGCCATTAAAAAGTTATCTCGGATGAAGCGTATAATATGACTTAATGGACGTTTTCAGAAATCCAATGATGCCTAAAACTGGGTCATTAAGCACCCTTAAGTCATTAAGCCAATAAATGTTGACTCTGTCAGTCAGTGGACTTTTTTTTGTCTTCCCCACTCTCAATTAGTGCTAGCAGTCAGAGAAAAGCGATGGTGTCTTTCTCGCTGACATAGTCGAGACATATTTGAGAAAGCAAAATATACCATTGGTTAAAAATCTCATATAACATATCAGATGACACAGTATAGGATTGTGCCTCATGTTATTGGTATTCATAGATTCTATGCACCAACATAACCAAACTTACTATAGATGCAAAGGAATCAGTTGTGTTGTATTCCTGCTTGCATGAAGTAAAGAGATGTTACTGTAGCAGTTGAAATAGCCCTGACAGCCCTGAATATGCTCTCTATGGGTTGTTTAAAATAAGCTCCTCCTTTTATATCGCTATTAACCAGACTGCTATTTTGGAAAACAAAAATAAATGTGGTTGTTTGTATACAGTAGATCGTATGAATATACAGTCCAGTATTTTGCAGGTCACTTACTGTAAGAGGATTAAAAGGTTTGTTGACTCCTTTGTGGAAATACTGCCATGAAAATACCTACCATTTGTTTCCCATATTGCAAATTATTTGTAGTAAGCTTACAATTTTTTTTTTTACAAACCTACATGCACACATGCTGTATCTCAATGATAAAGTTTGCACAATACATAAAAAAAAAAAAAAAAAAAAAAAAAAAACCAAAACATTAGCCATTTTTTATTCTTTGTAGAGCAAGTTGCTGTTGGGTTAATCTCTAGAGGGCTCCTTTGAACTTCAGAGTCACCACTAAAAAGTAAACAATAAGGTACTACCTTTGGGTTAGTCTTAGTAGAGGAGAACCATCAAAAACTGCAACATTTCTTTCATACTGGGAGAAACCAATAAAAACCAGGGACTGTGACCAGACTCAACCCATCACCCAACGTTCTTGATACAGTGGATGCAGAGGATTACTTCTGCCCAGCAACAGATTGAGTAGGGAGTAGGGAGTAGGGAGTAAGGAGGGAGGGAGTGAGTGAGTGAGTACATTTTCTGCATTTGCGGTTTTATTTAACACTTTTCTGGAAACCACTGCAGTGCTGACAGTTATGAAACACATGTATTCTTGTAAAGCTGAAACGAGTTATTAGTTGTAACCGATATGGTCTTGGTTTCAATTTTCCTCATATAAGGCCATTTCACTTGGTATCATTTTACTGTAAGGCAGAATACATAAGGGAACACTGTATTATAAAATATTCCAAGTTCAAGACATGAGATAAACTGAACCACAGTCCTGGCGATCATGTATTCATCATCTTAAACGCACACTCACTCATGTTTTTTTTTTTTGTTTGTTTGTTTTTATTTATTTATTTTTTATCTCCAGTCTGAAGATTACAGAAGCATTTGAAACTCATAACCCTTTCAACGATATTCACAACCACATTCAGGGTTTACTTACAACTGCATTGGTTTATTTAATAGAAAGCAGGCATCGCTGGACAGTATCTTGAGAACAGCAATTCATTAAAACCCTCTGCAGACAACATGCTGGACATAAGCTCTGCACCAAATGAAACCCTAAATTAATTCCTAAAATCAAGAAGCAAACAGCAGTATCCAGGTTTGAAAACTTCAACGCGTTCTTCCAGTACCTGTGTGACACAGCAGTCCCTTAACAAATGTGACAGTAATGATGAACAGCACTTCAAATGCATTTTCTGCCTGACTAAATTATATACTGTATCAAGGCACAGCTGCCTGGATTCTTTTTACAGCTTTCACTCACAGTCATCTCCTGTACCCACAAATTCATAAACATCTGTACCTAGTTAAGGGTAAAGAGGTAAACAAAAGTGACAACTTTGTTGTACATCTGCAAAAAAAGAAAAGAAAAACTGGCCTTATATTAATGTATCTTGCCATCCTAACTCGAGCTGTCTACAATAACCTGTGAACCAGAATGTTTAAGCAACAGATTGATATTAATGAAGACTGTGTAAGGGCAGTGGTCAATGACATTTCTACGTTACTGACTTACTAAATATTTTGCACTAGCATGAAAAAACAAGAGACCGCCACAGAAACTTCACAGCATTTTGAATAACATCTCTATATTAGTCAAAATCAAAGTGGGTAAACTCCATATACCTGCATATACCCCCGACTATACCACTGTGTATGTATCATTTTAATATGTTTTTCTGTATTCCTGAGCTGTATGGAAAACAGCTGTCATTCCATGCCATTCCACTTTTATTTTGTTTTTATTATTTTATTTACAAGTAATGGTACAAGGGGTTTTAAGATTTCTGACAGGAACTTTAAGATAACAGTTGTCATTTTATACTCGTATGGTTTTAATAGTTTGCTTGTATTCCCAATATTTTATTTAATTGAAAAACGTATGTCATTTATTTATTTTTGTTTGTAAGTTCAAGTTTTAGTTATGGTTATGATTTCTGTTAGGGAAGCTCTTTGTATATTGTGAGAATTATGTGCTTGAGGGCCGACTGACTTCTATGCATTATGGAACTCATATGCATTATGGAAACATATCCGATAGTTTGGTAGTTGGAAAGAAACAAAATGTACCTAGTTTATGAATCAACAGAAGAATTGACCTACCCATGAATAATTTGGTTATTGCTTAATTTTAGACCTAGTGTATATACTGTATATGAACAATGTCATGAATTTTAAATCTCTATTTATATAATTGACCTACATGTGTTTTATTATTATTTATTATTATTATTATTATTATTATTATTATTATTATTATTATTACTATGGCAGTTAATTTCTTCTGCACCTTCAATTAATTGTTTTTTGTAGGGTGCCAATACTTTCGACTACGACTGTGCTGTAGTCACATTGATTGTTTTTCTAAAAAAATAAATAAATATAATAAAATAAAGACGCTAGAAACTATTCTTTCTGGTTTTACTACTATTTAAAATGTACCCGCAAGGTTATAAAAATGTCATATAGATGTCACAATAAGGTTGTAGAAATGTCATAAAAAAAGTCCTCGGGAGGTTGTGAAAATGACATATAGATGTCCCCACATGGTTGTAGAAATGTCGTACTAACGTTGGAATACAATGTGACAGCGTTCCAACTACCTTCACATTTACGTTGTTACAACGTTATATTGCAATGTTGCCACAACGAAACTACAATGTTGAGGCAACTTTGCAGCAATGTAATTTTGTTAGCTGGCCAGAAGTGCTTACACAATTACAAACCCCCTAGTTAAATTGCAGAATCTCCATTATACTGTATGCAGCTATTCAATTTCCCAACACAGCTTCACCCAAGCTATATCTTTACCAGTGTTGCTATAGGCTTGTGGACTGTGAATAAAATAGAAAATATTTTTTTTAAATGAGGGAACACACCTTTGAAATTGCATTACAGTACACACTATAATTGGTCAGTAGCCTTGCTGACAAATAATTGCCTACTTCCAGATATCTTCCAAAGAAACACAGGGTCCAACAACAGTATTCATCAGGCAGTTTGATCCCTTCTATTGGGAGAAAATGCACCACTGAAAACTGTACCTCAAAGTGAAGACTGCTAAGACAAATCACATCTTGTGGGTGATGCAATGCTTGGCAACATGTTCAAGGAGACATGATAAGGTCACACCTCCCTGGGTAAGGACAGATATTTTCCTCCTAATTACAGGACGCTACCGACAGGCCTGTTATCTCAGCTGGAGAAAGGGGGCAGAAAGTTGGAAGCAGAGGAATGGATCCAGATGAGTAAATGAAAACAATTACAGCCGTGTGAATGAGACAGAAGCCTTTCATTTCAGGGGATCTGCAAAACATCCAAACACATCACGACTGCTCTAAACTACTGAATTCCCAACTCACTTTTTTTTTTTCCATTTCTCAACTGCTAACTGTAGGTTCCTAAAAAGTGTAATTGAAGTTATGTCTTCACAGATTCCTTTGCACTATATACTGCCTCCACTCAATGGAAATATGGAAAATTCCTAAAAGTACTGACTATAAACATCAATAAAATGTGAAGTTAAGGCTGCCATACACCAGACGTGATGTGATTCTTTTAATTGGTGACAAGACACTTTCGCAGCAATGTGACCATATGCACCAAAGCAACACAGAGGTGATGCGACAGGTTTGAAAACTTTGTCATAAAGCTCTGGGTATTTGTTCAACGGCAAGGACACTGTTTACTCTGTCATTTTGGATACTGCTTCACCGTGCTGGACCACGTGCATTGCAACTGTTCACTGATTGCTCAATGCCCTAGTTGGCGTGCGTCAATCGGAAAAAACAGGATTCAATCCTACTTATTTTGCGCCACTCCAGTGCCGTCCTGGTGCTGCTCCTGCGTGGCCCGTGGTGTGAAATATACTTATCAGAAGCATAGGTTCTATTCATTTCGTCACATCGCTGCACGGTTCGCATGCCTCATCGAGACTGGTGGGTAGCAGCCTTAAAGCTGCCCTCTGCAATGTTAAACACTGTTCTATCCTGGCTCTGTTCCCAAAACTGCAATGCATACCTGCAAATCCAAAAGTTTCTAGTTCTTTATATAAATGTATTATCTGTACATTACCTCCTTAAAACTTGTAATAAGGTTGTAGCATAATACTGCATCAGTGCAGCTTATGGTATCTTTAATTAGTCTATACATTTGCAATAAACAGTAGCGTCACAGTAGTCTAAGTCAATAAATACACCATCCATACAGAATGTATCTCACCACAGTAACTCTCCCTTCGCTTTATTTCTAAAGCACATTTACAAGGCATATTCTATATGTACAGAAATCCCAAGGATTTACAAAAGTTTTCAAAACAAACTTTTTCTACCAAATTTGGGACTGTCAAAGACGGCTGTAGTGGGTGACGTCAGACCAGAAACAGGGACCAAGACAGGACAGGCAGGGATGTGGAGTTTGGTGAAACTGAGCGCTTCGTTGCGCTCAGCATTTAATAATTAAACAGAGCAGTAAATAAAAGGTTTGAAAGACAAACAAAACATAGGACACGTTTTTGAGGCCAAAATAAATAAACAAACAAAACAGATTAACACTAAACAAACAGCGGACGAACAGACAAACAAAATACGATGAGTCCGAACAAACACATGTATCATGCTGGTCCTTCCAGCACGAAATAGCAATTATGTGCTTGAATTTAAGTTACTTTACTTTCTCCTCTCCAGACCCGTTCTCCACTCACCAAACACACAACCCAGAGGGAGTGAAAACATGCTGCTTTTATGCAGCTGTACCAAGACTCGAATGCTAACCAATCATTAAATTGCAGTCTCGGTACAATTAATAAGTGCAATTCCCTATGCTCACATATTATTACAATTTACCTGTACGTGAATAAATATACATTTTAAACACTCATGCAACATACCACACAGAAATACACACAGGGATGGGGCAACATTGCCACAGGGACCAATACAGTATTTGATAATCTAATAATTTACATTAGGTACATATATTTATATTAATAAAATGTACAGTATGTACCATCATAATATTCCAACATGTCCCAGAAACTACATAGTTATCATCCAACTGTGATAGGCCTAAGTAACAATCTTATGAAATATCTACTACATGCACCGAGATGGTGATCTGTTGGGGTTTACAGTATGCAAACCTCTATGGCTCTGTTGACCAGCACATACCTACTATAAAAGTAAAAATAAAAAAAGCATTGTACTGTTGCTGTGCTGTGCAACTATAATAGATGACAAGATGTTTACATATCAATTCAATGTCATCGCATACAATGATCTGTTTATATTTGCCATCAACTGACAATTTCTCTTTCGTATTGTAGGCTTACTTTAAATAAGTGCACACCTGTCTGTTTGCTTGGTAAACAGAAAAAAAGTAAATAATGGAGCGAATACAGCTGGAAACATTTCAACGAGTGAAATGGCGTGACTACAGTACCAAAAATTCTTTAAAAATCAACCAAACTATCAAACGGTGGCCCTTGTGTGAGTGCCATTTCTGTAATATGCAAGTTTGCTAAACTCCTGAACTGTGCTTTGCAAGGAGAACCTTGCAGATCTATAGTATTCCCTGCTGAAGCCAACTAACTTAAAAACTAAATGCATTGTTTTTAATCTTCATGTTTCTTTTAAAACCATTGTGTGTAAACACTATATATGATGAAATGGTAGTGTACCAAAAGCATTCAGTATTTAAGTAAAAAAAAAAAAAAAAACAAACAAAAAAAAAACGTTACGTTATTATCATAACCCTGGTTCCCTGAAACATAAATGAAACCATTACCAAATTGGTATTTACCTCCTAAAAGACCAGAATCCTGAAAATTGCATACCAAAGAGCCTCTTTTAGCCTGTGATGCATCGTGGCCCCACCCCGAGGGCACAAAAGGACTGCACTCACAGATCTCAACGTCATTTTTAATAATATAATAACCCTAACGTTCCATTTCAAGTACAAAATGTAATCATTACCGAACGGGTGAGTGCACCAAAGCTGTTACAAAGGAAAATTGCAGAACGAACAGAATGCTACAAGGCTAAGCCGAAGTCTGCCTTGTGCGTTATCATTCGGAACCCCACCAACAAGTAGCTAGGGCGAAAATATTGAGGGAGAGTTTCACCTCTATGTCTGTGTCATAAGGGTCGTCTGACAAGCTGCCCTTAGCACTCTAGTTCCAAAATCAGGGTTTTGAGAATCCACACCATTTAGCCTGTAGAACCTAGTAAAGGTATGGGAAGTAGCTTTCCTGGAGGGGGCAAGTTGGCCAACTCATAGGCAGTCTTGACCGTGTCTGCTTCCAGTTTGACAGACACTGCTTATAAAGGGTTTGACCACGGGACGTTGTCCCATAGCAGACAAAAACTGTTCATACAGTGAAAACTGTTGTCTTGTCAACAAATACGTTAGGGCCCAAACTGGGCAGACCATATGGAGCTGTCGCTCTCTGTCAGACTGGAAAGGAGGTGGGTGGAAGTCTCCAGTTCCACAGACTGGTAAACATGTAAAGCTGAGATAGTCTTCAGCAATAAGGTATGATTGGTACAGAGCGTGACCTTTGTCCTGGCCTCTGTAAAAAAATAAGCAAATATGAGAAACACGGCAAGCTCATCATTAAAAATTAACTGCCTTGTTTCCATTTCTGTAGGACAGGGCACTTGCAAGGCTGCAGTGGCCCTTTTTATCAGCAGTATAAGCTCTGCCAACAAGGAAAGCTTCACTGCTAGGAGACGTGGGGCCACGACTGCATCACAGGCACAAAGAGCAGCTTTGGTATAAAGTATTCAGGATTCAGGTCTTTAGGAGGTAAATACCTGTTCGATAATGGTTACATTTCGTATCTGAAAAGGGAACCTTTAATCTACAAATCAAATGTAAAAATCGCTGTCCCAATTTCCCCGCTTACTGTGCCACAGTGGACAGCCAACTCATGACATCTACATCATTAATTCTTTCTGCCTCAATGCTCTGCACTCTCAATGTACAGTACTATAATACATTAAAGCTGGACTCCAATATGTACTGTAGATGACGTACAGTACGTTGAGACAATGAAAATGGCTTCGGGTGTCTATCCACCAGCTGCTTTTGTAAAGATTATTTGAATGCTTAAAAACCATAGATGATTTCAACAAGTCTTGCTATATATGAAAAAAATGAAGAAAATATAATACTAATTGCACTCCCAAAAAATCTCAAACAGTAGCCAAAAAACACACAAACACACACACACAAAACAGGTTTGTCCACTTCTTGGGTGGGGATTCTGGCCCCTAAAGGAACATCCTCTTGGCAAATACAACTAGTCCTGTATAAAATGGGTCTTTCATTATTTTGTAAACACAGATTATCTATTTAATACAACACACATTTTGTGTCTCATGCAATATTCTTATTGGTTAGAACTTGATTATTCTGGGCTGCTAAAACTCACATAGATTATCCCTCATGGAAAATAATAAATTTAAACTGCTCAAATTTCAGATTCTTGAAGCAAATGTGTTGCTATAAAACTGCAGCTTCTTCAGGTGGCTTAAATAATACAGCTGCTAGGCTTCTCTTTTTGGTGGGGTCTAGCTTAGTGAACCATCAGTACCACATGTTATTTCACTAAACCTGACCATGTAAAATGTAGACCAAATTCTTCACCCATCAGCTAATAGATTGCTGTTGTGTAGCACTGCTGGTATCAGAAATACACATTGGGTTGGAAGAAGGTAAGTTGCTCTCAGAGGGGCATGATAAAATAGGAGAGCGCATGCAGACTATTTCTCAGCCAATCAAATCCTGCTGGCTATTCATTAAAATGAGGACCACTGACAGGTGCTGGTAAAAGTTACAGAAAGCCTGGGGCTACTTCAGGCCTGTCCTCCAATATGATATGCTGCATCACATTTCAGTGTCATTTAATTACAGCTTAACACACTGAAAACTACAGGAAATCTCCAGGAAATCCCACTTTCTGATAGGAGACCTCCTGTATTCTGCAGATTATCTTAAAGGGTGTTTTTGAAATTCAATACAAAAGAAACCCATTACATGAAATGTACGATGATTAAAAAATGTTTTATAGTCCGAAGTTGATTTATCAGTTCTGGAAACAAAAGCAATTTAGATCATCTAAACCCCAATTCCCGGTCAAATGGCTACAATGTAAAATTAGATGCAAATGTGTGCCAAACTGAAAACTAGTTAGGACCCCTGTAATAAATACTGAATTTAGCCTCTTGGCCTACCAAACAGCCTTTAGGGGAGGTATGCAAATAATATGAAAAATATTAACAGGGTTTAATTTCAAGTATCAGGCTAAACTAGTTTTTGCATGTTTTACTTACAATAAAAAGCACATACAATTCCCGTCACTTCAAAAAAGTTATTGTTCTGCTTAATAATAATCAATGACATTAAACAAATTCAAGCAAATGATCCCCACCCCCTTATCCTGCAAAGACAAACCCCAAGGTCTTCAAT
This sequence comes from Polyodon spathula, assembly GCF_017654505.1. NCBI lineage: Eukaryota > Metazoa > Chordata > Actinopteri > Acipenseriformes > Polyodontidae > Polyodon > Polyodon spathula. Next base: position 69,558,537 of record NC_054536.1, read on the forward strand.
CTACTTAAACATGGTAGTTAGATCACAGATTAACAATTATACCTACCAGCTATTACAATGCTTTAGTGCTGTGTGGGCAGTCTCCTTGTTGTGTGAGTTCATCTTGCAGCACCCAATCAGGTTGCAGACTAAACACAGAGAGATGAGAGGTTTCATAGTTCCTCCTTAGCAACAGTGCAAGATTTGATTATCTTTACAGTAATTCAGGAGATGCTTCAGTGGAGGTCAAAAGGAGAAAACCGGGTGGGTTAAATACAAAGCAGCACACCTCAATTATTAAAAAAAATTAAAAAAAGAATACAATAGGGAAAGAACAATCATTATTATTACGATTTGCCAGTAAATCTATTGCCACAAGAGGCTAAAATCAAGGCATTTATTTTTAGATCATCTGAACAGTCAGAGATCCCAGTATATTTGCTTCACATTAATTATGCACAATTTGGAATCATGCAATCCCTTCCCTGGTGTTCACAGAATTAACTGATTTTTGTTTGCTGTTTCCGGGGTATTTTATATTTAAAACCTAAAATCATAAAAGCAAAAAGTTTAATTACTGTATAGGAACTCTAAATTCTTGTTCTCAAGTTTATCAGCCCGATAGAGGTGGTGGATATATAGGAAAGTAACAGAATCCACTCCAAAGTAAAAAAGAATATAGGGGCAGACAAGTTCTTCACAAAAAGTGCAGTACTTTTGATGGCAGATGTCATGTAGTTTAAGAAATCTAAAGAAGTCAAGTTTGAAATTAATGCATTACAACCCTGGAAAAGACTAGAAAGGCCTTCTAGGTGACAACGAGCAGTGACAATCAATATAGCATTATTCAAATCAGAACACATTACTAAACAGATCAACATGTATGTGTTACTACTTTTGTAATGTATTAAAGCAGCAGCCAGATCGAAGTACGTACAGCTATGGCCAAACGTTTCACATCACCCTGCATAATCAACTAATTTAGCTTCACACTAAGTCGAATGAAATCTGCTAAACAATGTTACATTAACATATTGAATTACATACCGTTTTGTAGTTTTCACATCTACTTAACGAAAAACTGACAAATTGAAATTTCGAAATCCAACATGAAATTCTGTACTGCTATTATGGTTTCCGGTAGACTTTAGTAATATCTCTGCAATAATGGTTATCACCTCCTGTTTAGTGATGGTAAATAGGATAACACAGCATATGATTTTAAACCTCAGAAATGTAAAGCAAACAAATGTTTACTCTGATGTACACTATTAAGTTATGTTTTGTGTCTGAACTGTACTTATCCAATGTTACTTTGAATGAGTACTTATTGTTATCAACAGCCTTATGCACTGCTCTCCCAGCTGAAAGGTTTTTGTATTAACATTAAGACCTGTCTATTTATCTATCAATTTAACCAAAGAAAACCACTTCCAGGATTAAGGGCAGTGACAACCACCACAGCATATTGAAATCAGAAGTATAAACAAAATCAGCATGATTGGTAGATACACCACTTTTGAAATGCATCAAAGCAATTGAGAAGTATTCATACATAATCTACAATATCTACTTGAAAAGGTGTTCCATCTTAGATTAGGAAATAAATTCTTTAGCCCCCTTCTGCTTATTAATTCTGCTTATCATTTCACAAACTGCACAGGGCTGCTTTATTTATGTAAAGCACCCAGAGATGCCTGTTCATTCACAGACCTTGATAAGCACTAATCTTCAGCTTCCTTAACAGTGCAAATCAGAGTTCAAGTTGAAGCCACACAAAAGTTTTTGGTAAATTACTCTCCCTTTTTTGGTAGATCTTCAGATTACATTAAGAATGTGTCACTGTATGAAAACTTTTACATTGAAATTACTTCTAAAAGGTGTTTTGAATGAGAAAGAACACACATAAGTTTAACTTGTAACCTTAGCATTTCATGTTTTATGTTCAAGCCTTTACCCTAAGCGACTGTTACAGAGAGGCAGAGGTTGCACAGTTTACAATTGGACAACACCAGAGGCATATTGAGAGTTTTTCCCCCTGCTTTCTAAAATTTGTCAGTAGGTAAGCTGCAGGCTGATTCATTGCCTGTCAAAAGACCTACCGTAATTACAGGTTTTAAACTGATGGCATCACAAGTCACTGATAACAGGGAAAGGACTAAAGACATTCAGGGCTTGATGTTATAGCTATTCTGGATTGAAAGTGGTCATCTAGTTAGAATTATAACTTTGTGTAAGCTGAAAAACACCATAACCAATATCAAACATGCAAAGGCCATATAATGCCTCCAAACCATGGATAAGTCAACACATTTCCCCTAAGAAATGAACTACTAAAAGCATCTAGGATAGTTAGGGACTCAGAAGTTACAAAATCTGTCTTAAAAAAAATTTAAATAAAAATGGGCTTATAAAATAACTTTGAGCTCATCAAATTGCCCCCACCCTGGGTGATGCTGCCTTTCATGGCACTTAGTCCTTCCACATTTGAAAGACAAAAAAAAAAAAACAACACATTAAATATTCAAGATCACTATAAATTAATTTTCTGAACCGGAAATATTTTCAAATACTATTTTGTTAAAGTTGTAGTTTTTTCAAAAGCCTGATTTATAATAAATTTATGAAAAAACCCAATGCTTATCCTGCATGTGGACTTGTTAAAAGTGCCTCCCCATTAAGCTGCCTGAGGCATTTACTGGAAGAAAAAGGAAGAAAATCTCACAGTATAAATCTACTTTAACTCATAATTAATAAAAAATAGATAGATAGATAGATAGATAGATAGATAGATAGATAGATAGATAGATAGATAGATAGATAGATAGATAGATATACACACAATTTCAAGTAATATTTATTATGAATTTTATACTGATGCACAATGAAAATGCAACAGTGTAAGTTTTACATCAATCACTCATTGGGCACATATATAATGTTATTTTCATTTTAAATAGTGAGGAAGTAGGTTTTTTGATTGTTCGAGTACAACAAAATACTGAGTTCAAGTCATGTGATTTCATAAAAACAGCAGGTGCTCAATCTTTGGTATTTGAGTTGAGTTAAAATTGCCTAAATTAGTTGATTAAGAATCTGTGTGAATAGCCATTTGAAAAGACATGATTTTAATTAGTGCAAGAACAGTTAAAGATACAACCATGCCCTGCTTGAGTAATGAAGATCACCTGGTTGCTTTCGGCATGATTGAAGGCAGCCTGCCTGAGAGAAGTTGGCTGGAGAATGAAATATTCTGCTTCAACAAATCAGCAAACTAGTCCAGAGAAATCAGGAAACCCGCTCAATGAGGGTCAGGCCACATCCTGTGAGGCAGAGGGTCACCACACCAGCCCAGGACCGTTATTCTGACAGTTGTGTTGTTCAAGCCAACCAGTGGAAGTGTGATGATGTGGGCAGAAATCTCCTTTAACACAAGAACGCCTTTGGTGTAGATGCAGGGCAACCTTACTGCTCAGCGATACATTAACGAGATCCTTGAGGCAACAGTTTTTTCATTCCTGCAAGCCAATCTGAAAGTGTCGATTTTCCAGCAGGACAATATAAGACCACACAGAGCTAGGACGACAATTCCAAGACTTCAAGAAAACAATGCAGAGGTCTTGCCATGGCCAGCTTTTTCTCCCTACCCGAGTCCAACAGAACATCTGTGGGAACAAATTGCCCATGTCATCCTCAGGAGAGAATCGCGACCAGCCAACCTTCACCAGCTGGCTGCAGTTGCACAGGAAGAGTGGCGGAACATCCCACAGCAGTCTATCCAGAGGATGATCAGGTCTATGCGTCAGCGCTGCCAGGATTGTGTTTGTGTGATTGTGTGCCAGGGAGGCTATACCCGATTCTAACTTTGAAATGTTTTCATTTTGACAGTGTGTCATGTTTCATACTGAAAACTTGACTCTTTGATCTGTATTTTTGTTCACAATTTCTGTGATTTTGTTTGTTATCTATGTTTAAAATATTTGATTAAATCCATTAGACCTGAGTGTTGCATTTCTTTTGTGCAGCAGTATATATGCTGCTGCTCTAAAATCCAAGCAGTAAAGCCTTCAATTTGCCTTGTTCTCTGCAGATACATAGACTGAATCTGTCAGTATCTTCCAACAACTTTGGGTGACCTCATTAAATATGAGGTATTTGTCCATGAACAGAGTCAGCAGAGATTAGACAAGCCAAAAATAATAATAATAATAATAATAATAATAATAATAATAATAAATAATAATAATAATAATCTTTATTTTTATACAGCGCCTTTCATAGTGGATCACCACCATAAAGCACTTTACAAGATAAGAGACTAGGGTGTGTGAATTATGCATCAGTTGCAGAGTCACTTACAGCAACGTCTCCCCCGAAAGACGGCGCACAAGGAGGTTAAGTGACTTGCTCAGGGTCACACAGTGAGTCAGTGGCTGAGCTGGGGTTTGAACTGGGGACCTCAAAGGATATAAACTTCAGGTGTCAATGCAATGAAAAAGTAATTAGGTCAACTGGACCAAGAGCCACAACAACTTGTGGAATAGCAAAGGTATTAAGTGTCCATTCAAAGTTGAGCTTAGTGTAATGGTCCTCTTCCCCACCTATCTGGAAGTCATGGAGAAGACAGTGGCATAAATTTGGGCAGGATAAGAGTGAAGACCTCAAATACATTAACAGGGCATAAATGTTAGTCTCTGCTAAATCCAGCTGTTTTCACGTCTGCCAAAGGCAGAAAATTAAAATAAAAAAAAAATAATCCAACACTAACGCAGTGATTGCGCACTTGTCATGTTCGTCTCCAATTTCGTAAACCGTCCGTTACTTTTTGAAATATTTACATGTTCAGTTTATAAACAGGACTCTACTAGCACCTCATACATTACACATGTTACACACTAAACACACACACAAACACACTGTACACACACACACACACACACACACACACACATATATATATATATATATATATATATATATATATACACACACACGCACACAGTGTGTGTGTGTGTGTGTGTGTGTGTGTATATATATATATAATATATATATAATATATATATATATATATATATATGAAAAAAAAATTACAGATCAATATGTGACACTGTTTCCCTACAATTTCTAGAAATTCAGTTTTCAATTGTTAACCTTCATAAGGTTCAGCTCATTTTCTGTTGTACTATTCAGTTCTCTCCATTTAGAAAGCTCGGGTGTTACTCTTACTCAGATGAGAGTCAATATGTCACAGGAGCCATGCTGTGCTTTGTGCGATTTCAATGTGAATAAAAGCCGCTTCACATGCACCAGCAGTCTGATTTGTGATACAATCAGCAACTTGCCTCAGCCGGCACAGCAGGTAGCAAAATTTGTCGCTATTGCATGGGATCCAATCGGACTGACCTCATGGAGATTGCCTCCCTTGTTTATCATGCTATGGTGAATGCAGATTTGGGACTTTCACAAAAAGGAAGCATTTGCATGAAGTCTGTTGACTGCCTTCCTTTCCCCAGGCTTAGCTAGCCCCCCCCCCCCCCCCCCCCCCCCCCCGTGCGTACAAAACCAACAGTAAGTCAATGGTACGAACCTCATTAAGTCCCTTATCTCACTGTAAACATTAAGTAACTGCAGCAGATGGCCCTTTCTGACATCACTCTGACAGGTTTAATGTGTAAACATAAGATAAAGAAAATTTCAGCAATGATTTACTGATAATAGAGGCTGAAAACTGACAATACAAATATAATTGGTCTTTTTTATTTATTTATTTTTTCACTTTAAACATGGTTACTAGAAAGACTGACAGCTGGAGGTTGACTTTCTGGCAGTCTGATACTGGACAAGCACAATTCAGGCAGATGTTGAAGATTAAACATTTCACCTGTGTCGTATTGCAGTACATGAAGTGATATTTACTGATTATAAAGAGATCCTTCAAAAAGCGCAGGTGTTGTTCACTAGACCTTATGGTCAAAGATGTTTATCAAAATGGTCAGTTCACCATAGGTCAAGCTTGTAGAAATGCTCTATAGCTGGCAATCAGTTTCTTAGATGTTGACAAAGAGTAGGCTTCAGTCTCCAGCCATGCTAGTTCAATTACCAAGTTCACCATAAAAACAAACAAACAAAAAGTCAGTAAGATACATCAGGGACTTATGGATTAATGTTATTTTAGCACCATAACATTTCACCATTTTTTTAATACCATTTAAACTATGAAGTATATAGTTTGTGCTGCAACAGGTCATGCTTAATTGTCTGTTAAAAAAATAAATAAATTGGACGTGCTTCAAAATACTGTATTGGTTGCAAAATAACTAAATGAGTGTGCTCCTAAAGTAGGGTGCTAAGGACATTAGCATTTAGCTGGAGTGTACAGCACTGTAAAACATGATAAACTGTATCAAGTCATGCTTTCTTGCACACTATATTTTTATAAATCTACATTGATGTAGCATAGGGCTAGAGCAGTGGTTCCCAACCTTTTTCGATGTAGGGACCACTTCAGACCACATTAGGAACACCTGCTCTTTCCATGAAATAGACCGACGAGGTGAATCCAGGTGAAAGCTATGATCCCTTATTGATGTAACCTGTTAAATACTTCAATCAGTGCAGATGAAGGGAAGAGAGGTTAAAAAGAAGGATTTTTAAGCCTTGACACAATTGAGACATGGATTGCGTATGTGAGCCATTCAGAAAGTAAATGGGTAAGACAACAAATTTAAGTGCCTTTGAACGGGATATGGTAATAAGTGCCAGGCACGCCAGTTTGAGTGTGTCAAGAACTGCAACGCTGCGGGGTTTTTCACGCTCAGCAGTTTCCCGTGTGTATCAAGGATGGTCCACCACCCAAAGGACATCCAGCCAATGGCAGGCCAGTGATCGAAAATGGCTCATTGATGAAAGAGGCCAAAGGAGGCTGACACGAATTGTGCAGAGCAACAGACGGGCTACAGTTAGTCAACTGAATGTCCAGTACAACATTGGTGCCGAAAGACCCATAAAAGAATGCACAACTCATCGTACCTTGACATGAATGGGGTATGGCAGCCGACGACCTAACAGAGTTCCACTTCTTTCAGCAAAACACAAAAAACTGCGGTTGCAGTGGGCTAAGGAACAAAAACACTGGACACTGGAGGTGTGGTCTGATGAATCCTGGTTCCTGCTGTTTCACGCTGATGGGAGGACTAGGGTATTAGAGAAAATCACATGTAACCATCATGCCGTGTGTCAACATTATAGGCTGGTGGTGGTGGTGTGATGGTTTGGGTTGTGTTTTCATGGCACACATTGGGCTCCTTGATAAAAGTGGAGCAACGTTTGAGTGCCATATGATACCTGAACATCACTGCCAATCAGGTGCATCCATCTGCTAATGGATTTTTTCCAGCAGGATAATGCCCAATGACACAAGGCTAGGATTGTCCAGGAATGGTTCCACGAACATGAATTCAGCTTACTGCAGTGGCCTAACCAGACACCAGATCTCAATCCAATTCAGCATCTGTGGGATGAGATGGAACAAGCTATTCGGAGTAGAGATCCACTACCAGCCAACTTGACAACTGTGGGAAGCATTGGGTCAACATGGGCCAGCATTCCTGTGGAACGCTTTCGACACC